>NC_035433.2:22625098-22925098 GCF_002127325.2 Helianthus annuus
CCTAGGACTTATCAAGACATACTTAGGCGGACCTGTGCCTTAGTGACTTAAAACGAGACAAGAACTAGTTAATTTATGTTATGTACACTTTGATTCTTGTTTAAGCAATGTAAACTTTCATGTTTGTTTAATAAAACGAAACTTCATTTACCATGGATTTGAAACAATTGATTCTGTTACAACACTCCCCGACGTTTCCGCCACGTTTTGTATGTTCCTCGTGGTCGGGGTGTGACAGAAAAGTTGGTATCAGAGCCAATGGTTATAGGGAATTAGGTTATTAGTAATGCTTTGACCTAGTCTATAACCTTCCTAGGACCCTAACGCGAGTTCACTTGCGTTTAGTCATAAAACAATGCCGTCACCTATCCTTAGGCGACGACCACAACAAGAACATAAATTTCAAAACCGCTTTGAAAACCAATCATCTGTGCTAAGATGATTGATTACTAGGTTTCGAACCCTCTGTTATAAGGTTTTGAACCCCTTTGAATTTTCAAAACTCCCGTCAAAGTTTTGGGTCCTAAATAGTGTGAACACGTGCGAACTGGAAGGGTGAATGCCTGTACCCTGGGTTTTCTGTCTAAGGTTAGAGTGTTCGTACAAATCCACATAATCGGACTAGTCACTCTTACCTGGGTACTCTTGGGGTGAGTGTCCACTTATAGGCGAGCATGTCTTCGCGATACACTATGAGGATCTATTTGCTTTGATTCAGCCTTGGTGTTGTTTGTTTGCTTCATGATTCAAACAAGTGACCATCAACCGTGATTATGGTCAGTGATTGTAACATCCTATTCTTACCCAATACCATTTTCTTTGTTTCCTTTCATGTTTTCCTCTTTTAGAATGCCTCCTCGACGCGAACACCAGATAGCAACTGCCGAGCTGGCAGAAATTATTGCGCAGCAGATGGCTGCTCAATTCCCAAATCTCTTTGCTCAATGGAACCAAGCCAACAACAACAACAATGGTACATGCAATTTCAAGAACTTTAACTCGGCTAAACCACTCAAGTTTAGTGGTTCTGAGGGAGCAACTGGGCTTCTCCAATGGTTCGAGAGCATCGAGAATACCTTTCGCCACGTGCAGTGTCCGGAAAATCGCAAGGTCGAGTTTTCTTCGAGTGTGTTTCAGAAGAGGGCTCTTACATGGTGGAACGGGGTAATGAGAGACCGTGGTGCAGATGTTGCTCTAGCACAAACATGGGCTGAACTGAGAGCTCTTATGATGAGAGAGTTTTGTCCTCGTCATGAACAACGAGCGTTGGAGAAGGAGTTTGGTGATTTGAAACAAGATAGTGGCGAACACAGGGGATATACTGATAGGTTTGAGGAGTTGAGTCTACTTTGCCCGACTATGGTCGCCCCACTCGACAAGGCTATTGAAAGGTACATCGACGGCCTGCCTGACTCGGTACAAGACATTGTCACTGGTAGCAACCCTACCACACTCCGTCAGGCCATTGAGCTATCTGCAACCTTGACTGAATCGCAGATCAGAAAGTATAAACTTTTTCGAAAAGGTGACAAGAAACCGGTCGGGGAATCGAACCTAATCGAGGAATCAAAGACCATGGATGAACAGACTGAATCTCCTAAGAAGTCAAGGAAGCGAAAGGCTTCTCAGAACTTCGCCGTGGTCGCTCACAATGGTAAAGCCGTCCCCAACCAACCAGCTCAACCCCCTTCTAGAAAACCATACAATGGAACTGCACCCTTGTGCAACCAATGTAGCCTTCATCATCACGCCAACGTACAGTGCCGCAAATGCCAAACTTGTGGGCTTATAAGCCACACAGCAAGAGTCTGCCCAGCTGCAGCTACGCCAAACCAAGCTGGCAACAATCCTGCTCAAGGTCGTTTTCTACCAGGCACTTGTTTCAACTGTGGCGAGATGGGTCATTTCCGAAGAAATTGCCCAAGGCTTGCTAATGCAAATCCAGCACAGGGATAAGCATCCGACTGACTAGAAGACAACATCGTTTGGAAATAATCACGTCTTATGTATTGTTTTCTTTTGTTGTCAAGATCCAAGAAACAGTTGTTATCATTGTTTATAAATAAATCTTTTATTTGCATTACAATATATTTCTGTGGTTGCATGTATAAATGACATATCCCTTACAATACCGACAATCAAGGAACCGTATTCCTTGAAGAACAAATTACCCCCAAAATTCTCCCATTCTATAATCGCTTGCGTCTTCCACGAAATTCCTAAGTACCCGTTTATTCTAAGGAAACGAAGTACAAGGCGCAGGTTACAACACATGACGAATACCCAAAGTACCACTATAAATCCTTAATAGGGTACCAAAGGATTTCCCGTAAGTCCTTAATTGTGTATACCTTAATTCGAATGTGGTGATTTGTAATGCCCATAAATTTAAAATCATTATTCTAGAAATAAAAAGAATAATAGTAATTATAAACCACTAGAAAACCCTAATTAAGACACCCAAGCATGTCAATCAAGCAAGTAGGTAGGCATGTTAATCAAGCAAGTAGGTAGGCATGTCAATCAAGCAGGTAGGTAGGCACGTCAATCAAGCAGGTAGGTAGGCATGTTAAGCAGGTAGGTAGGCACGTCAATCAAGCAGGTAGGTAGGCACGTCAATCAAGCAGGTAGGTAGGCATGTCAAGCAGGTAGGTAGGCACGTCAATCAAGCAGGTAGGTAGGCATGTCAAGCAGGTAGGTAGGCATGTCAAGCAGGTAGGTAAGCATGTCAAATTTCTGGCTATAAATAGCCGACTTTGGCACTTGATTTCTGGTGTCAAAGCGACGGAAATTCTCTGAACATACGTCGAATTAGAGTAGTTACAATCCAATTAAACACACACGAATCACGAAGTGCTGCCGCAATCAGGGTAATTACTCGATCGCTATTACGATTCATTTCCGGGATCAATATGTCCAAAGAATGTCTAAGTGCCGCCCACATTGGGTTATGCTTTGTCGTTTGTCGATAATTCGATAAATGAGTTGAAGCATTATACTTTGTCGTTTGTCGATAATTTGATAAATGAGTTGAAGTATTATACTTTGTCGTTTGTCGTTAATACGATAAATGAGTTGAAGTATTGCACTTGGTCATTCATTGGGAGAATTTGATCTCGTAAATTATCGTAACTGCTGTATTGATCACTAACCCTGTTTTGTGTACATTATTGTGAAATTAGGTTAAAAGATTAATCAGTAGTCTAAACTCTGCCCATATAAATCTAAAATATTAGCACAAGGTAACTTCACTTTGGAGTTATTAAGGTACGGATCCTTACCCCACTCTTTATTGCTTCATATTCAAATTGTTAGAAAACCACTAAATTACTATATCTGTTAAAAACTCCTCACGTCTTTCATTATTGATTCATTTGACAGTCCGTTCGATTCCTATCATTTGATTTAGCTTTCATGTCATGCGATAGTATTATATTGTTATACTCATTATCGCGTGTTCCAAGATATGTTCCGTTTTGTTATGAAAATAAGTTTTATAAGTTATGTGAATAAGACCATTTGTACTCTGATACCCTGAGTATCGCTTCTCGTGGAGTGTCCCACGAGCATGTTGTTGTGGCATCAACATCATGTGCTCCATCCGTGACAGAGAGATCAGTTCATGGCGTCTCTTAAGTACAAGTGTGGTACATAAGGCTATTAGGAGGCGTATGGATCGATCCTAGGATTTAAGTATAAGTATAAGGAGGTGGATAACGGGTATGCCAATTCGCCATCTCATGTGATAATTATGCAGGAGTAGCTACCTGTGTATTGTCACGTTTTAAGTTTGCTCATGGGTACATCCGTAAGATATGATTATGAAATTTTGTTCTTGCATCGTATCATTTTCGCCTAAAGTTCCATCCGGATAAGATTTCATATGAAGCAGTATTTGTTATTTGAGCCTAAAATTCCGTACTGAGCATTCGGCTCATTCCGTAAACTTTTTGTATATACAGGTCCACAGGTTACTTTGGGAGGGGAAAAGAGAGAAGAATAAAGCCTAGGAATAAATCTGAAGATGTTAGTTAATTAAGACAACTGTCTCCGCTTGTATAATAATCTTAATTTTTATGGCCGTGTGGTTGTGTCCTTAACAAATAAATAAATGGAATTATGACTTTTTGTTTCTGCTACCGTTATTGTGACACGCCAGCCCTTCCGGGTTGGGGTGTTACAGCTATGGTATCAGAGCAAAGGCTCTTTCCTGTAGAAAACTTGAAGATAGTAATTAAGACCTGTGAGGAATGGGTAGATATCTATGATAGGATTCAACTTGATCTCTTATTTGGTTTAACTCCTATGTCTATTCTTATAGATGTCTATGTAGGAAATATCAGTACTAATAGTCACTCTAAGTATCTGTAAGTCTCTATTGACTTTTTGTACGGTAAGATATTTTATTAAGATACGTTATAAAAGGACCATTAGGGCACATATATAAGGTAATTGACAAGTATAGTCATGACCTTAGTTATGAATTTCAGATACACATGTGTGGTTAGGAGATTCGGGTTATATAAGTTAGTAACTCTGCTATAAAAGTTTCATTTCTGTTACCTATGCAATAGGTTATATTCTTGTTTGAAAAATTTCGAGGACGAAATTTCTTTTAAGGGGGTAATAGTTGTAATGCCCATAAATTTAAAATCATTATTCTAGAAATAAAAAGAATAATAGTAATTATAAACCACTAGAAAACCCTAATTAAGACACCCAAGCATGTCAATCAAGCAAGTAGGTAGGCATGTTAATCAAGCAAGTAGGTAGGCATGTCAATCAAGCAGGTAGGTAGGCACGTCAATCAAGCAGGTAGGTAGGCATGTCAAGCAGGTAGGTAGGCACGTCAATTAAGCAGGTAGGTAGGCACGTCAATCAAGCAGGTAGGTAGGCATGTCAAGCAGGTAGGTAGGCACGTCAATCAAGCAGGTAGGTAGGCACGTCAATCAAGCAGGTAGGTAGGCATGTCAAGCAGGTAGGTAAGCATGTCAAATTTCTGGCTATAAATAGCCGACTTTGGCACTTGATTTCTGGTGTCAAAGCGACGGAAATTCTCTGAACATACGTCGAATTAGAGTAGTTACAATCCAATTAAACACACACGAATCACGAAGTGCTGCCGCAATCAGGGTAATTACTCGATCGCTATTACGATTCATTTCCGGGATCAATATGTCCAAAGAATGTCTAAGTGCCGCCCACATTGGGTTATGCTTTGTCGTTTGTCGATAATTCGATAAATGAGTTGAAGCATTATACTTTGTCGTTTGTCGATA
This sequence comes from Helianthus annuus, assembly GCF_002127325.2. Classification (NCBI taxonomy): domain Eukaryota; kingdom Viridiplantae; phylum Streptophyta; class Magnoliopsida; order Asterales; family Asteraceae; genus Helianthus; species Helianthus annuus. The sequence continues at coordinate 22,630,378 of NC_035433.2, forward strand.
ATTTGATAAATGAGTTGAAGTATTATACTTTGTCGTTTGTCGTTAATACGATAAATGAGTTGAAGTATTGCACTTGGTCATTCATTGGGAGAATTTGATCTCGTAAATTATCGTAACTGCTGTATTGATCACTAACCCTTTTTTGTGTACATTATTGTGAAATTAGGTTAAAAGATTAATTAGTAGTCTAAACTCTGCCCATATAAATCTAAAATATTAGCACAAGGTAACTTCACTTTGGAGTTATTAAGGTACGGATCCTTACCCCACTCTTTATTGCTTCATATTCAAATTGTTAGAAAACCACTAAATTACTATATCTGTTAAAAACTCCTCACATCTTTCATTATTGATTCATTTGACAGTCCGTTCGATTCCTATCATTTGATTTAGCTTTCATGTCATGCGATAGTATTATATTGTTATACTCATTATCGCGTGTTCCAAGATATGTTCCGTTTTGTTATGAAAATAAGTTTTATAAGTTATGTGAATAAGACCATTTGTACTCTGATACCCTGAGTATCGCTTCTCGTGGAGTGTCCCACGAGCATGTTGTTGTGGCATCAACATCATGTGCTCCATCCGTGACGGAGAGATCAGTTCACGGCGTCTCTTAAGTACAAGTGTGGTACATAAGGCTATTAGGAGGCGTATGGATCGATCCTAGGATTTAAGTATAAGTATAAGGAGGTGGATAACGGGTATGCCAATTCGCCATCTCATGTGATAATTATGCAGGAGTAGCTACCTGTGTATTGTCACGTTTTAAGTTTGCTCATGGGTACATCCGTAAGATATGATTATGAAATTTTGTTCTTGCATCGTATCATTTTCGCCTAAAGTTCCATCCGGATAAGATTTCATATGAAGCAGTATTTGTTATTTGAGCCTAAAATTCCGTACTGAGCATTCGGCTCATTCCGTAAACTTTTTGTATATACAGGTCCACAGGTTACTTTGGGATGGGAAAAGAGAGAAGAATAAAGCCTAGGAATAAATCTGAAGATGTTAGTTAATTAAGACAACTGTCTCCGCTTGTATAATAATCTTAATTTTTATGGCCGTGTGGTTGTGTCCTTAACAAATAAATAAATGGAATTATGACTTTTTGTTTCTGCTACCGTTATTGTGACACGCCAGCCCTTCCGGGTTGGGGTGTTACATGATTCCTTGAAATCAAAAATCGAATTTTGGGAGATCTTTATATCTTCTCAGATAGATTCCAGTGAACATTGAGACTCGTCGATTGGTTTCCATATCCGTATTCAATCAATAACAAGTTAATAACAAATTATAATCAAGTTAAACAATTATGTGACTTTGTGCTTATGTGTTCCCTTATGTGTTGTTATGTTATCCAAATCTTCGTAGAATCTTACATATCCGTGTACAAGAGATTCATAGTAGGATACCCAAAGGTATTACTTAAAATCCTCAATGGACTTCTATGTTATAGTTAAGTCCCTCGGATTATAAAGTACTACTTCATAATTAGACCCCTTGAGTGGTCTAGATAAACAGATTGATCCAAAAATCTGGCTAGGTATATCATGTGATGATATAGCTGAAAGGACTCCTTGGTGGCCTAACTAAGAAGATCCCCTGACGATCTAATTAGAAAGGAACCAATGGAAGTCTAGTCACCCTCATCACAAGTGTGATATCCTTCCCCAAAACATTATAAAACAAACTGTGCGGACTGTGCAAGGGATTACGTAATTATGGATGCATACATAATTATGGAATTTAGTGCAAAGAAACCACAGCAAGTTCTGTCATGTGTCTAAAGTTAACTCTATTCATTTCCAAACTCTGAGGAAGCAACCGTTTAAAATGACTCCGTTAGTTCATTTTCGTTTTTGAAGATTTACCCGTTGAGGGAATGAATATCCGTTGTGAAATCCTTCATTTCCAAATCTGAGGAAGCAACCGTTGAAAATGACTCCGTTAATTCATTTTCGTTTCTGACGATTTATCCGTTGGGGAAATGAATATCCGTTGTGTAATCCTTCATTTCCAGCTCTGAGGAAGCAACCGTTGAAAATGACTCCGTTAGTTCATTTTCGTTTCTGAAGATTTACCCGTTGAGGAAATGAATATCCGTTGTGTAATCCTTCATTTCCAACTCTGATGAAGCAACCGTTGAAAATGACTCCGTTAATTCATTTTCGTTTCTGACGATTTATCCGTTGGGGAAATGAATATCCGTTGTGTAATCCTTCATTTCCAGCTCTGAGGAAGCAACCGTTGAAAATGACTCCTTTAGTTCATTTTCGTTTCTGAAGATTTACCCGTTGAGGAAATGAATATCCGTTGTGTAATCCTTCATTTCCAACTCTGATGAAGCAACCGTTGAAAATGATTCCGTTAGTTCATTTTCGTTTCTGAAGATTTATCCGTTGGGGAAATGAATATCCGTAATGTAATCCTTCATTTCCACTTCTGATGAAGCAACCATTGAAAATGACCCCGTCTGTTCATTTCGTTTCTGAAGAATGACCGTTAAGGAAATAACAGGACATTACTTTGCATATCGCTGATGGTTATTTGGCAGAGTCACAAATAGACTCCAACGAATAAATTTCGGGACGAAATTTCCTAAAGTAGGGGAGACTGTGACACCTGTGTCACCGCGACCATCAACCAAATACCAAGCCGATGAAATATCGTATTTCATACTTGGGATATTGTATAAATATGTGTATCTATTGCACATATCAATTCTAGTTCAATTTCAAACTTTACATCGCTCTCTGGAGAATTATACGCAACCTGGTGTGAAAACGTACTCAGTTTAATGCGACAAATACTCCGGGACATCAACATATACTTAACATACCTTAAATAACCTTTACATAACTTAGAAATAAGTTGTGAAGGCTTTGGTATGGCAAAAACAAGTTAATTCGCTTACAGGGACTAAACTTGACAAACTATGAAAGTATGCCAATTTGAACTGTAACAAACATTCCGGAACATGTCCATAAGTTAAACATACCATAAATATCCTTTATATAGCTTAGAAATAGGCTTTGAGGGGTTTGGTATGCTAAAACAAACTTTTGGGTCATTCAGGGACTAAAAGTGTCAAAAAGTGCACAAGTTTGCACCTTCGCGCATAACTTACGTTCTGAATACATCCGGACATCCAAAAATTTATGTAAGCATCCTAATATTATGCCTTAGTGTTTGGCATGAGAAAAATCCATTCGTTGCGTCATTTGGATCGTTTTCCGCGCTTATGCGCATTCCGTCGTAATTAACCGAACATCGCGATCGTACGGCCAAACGAGCCAACATCCGGAACATTTTTGAGCATGTTTCATGTCCACAATGTTTAGGCATCATTTTAGGGCCTTAAAGTTGGCTATACGGGCCTTAGAAGTGTCGGAAATGGCTTAAATACGCAACAGGGACCAAAACTGCCATTTTTGAAAGTATGTGCAGATCAGAAGCTTCAGGCGGCCCGCGTGAGTTTTGCCTAAATGTTGAGGCGGGCCGCGTGAGACTGTCAGACCAGATTCAATGTTTCTAATCAATGCAGTTGGCCTTTCATTCGATCAAGGGGCAATGCCCTTTCACCCAATCAAAGGCCAAAGGCCATTTTCAGTAACCACCACATTTTTGACAAATGTACGCACCCGATCGTGGCACGATATTCGATAAACGATTCTAACGGTTCCACTTTTCCTATAAATACCCCCCCTTTTGTGTAAAAATCACAAGAATCAGATCTAAAAGCTCTAAGTTGAAGTTTTACTTCATACCTGAGTTTCTCTGATCTAGATTTGCATTCGGGGACCCTCCGTAAGTATTCTTTCGTTGTTTTATCGCTTTTCAAGTCCGAAAGTCAACGTTTTGTTGACTTTCTGCATTGACCAGCTTATGGTCGATGCGAAGTTCATGGAACTTCATAACGTGAGCGTGATCACGATGGTTATAGTCCGTAGTGACTATACCTACTGGTCACCACGTTATCTAGGCTCAGTGACGAGTCGTAGTTTCGGCCCAAATGCGCACTCTTGCGTATTTTGTAACCAAACTACTCGTGAGCATCAAAGCCGTTTGTTTTGATGCCAAACCTGTTTTCTAAACTTAGTTAAGCATGTTCTAACATGCTTAGCTCGTCACTTTTAGTTTAGTGCTTATATAGGGTCGTAAGGTAAGCGATCTAAACAATCGCTTATACTTTCGAACCTGACCCATTTGGTCGATCATTAGGATCCGACCAAACACATTAGGTGACCATAGCTATAACCTTCCGAGGTTATACCTTGTGGTCAAGATGTTAGGCGTTCCAGACGCGTTCTACGCAAACGACGCGTAAGGTAGCATAAGCTACCTAAACGGGTCGTGATGGACCGTAAGCACTTAGGTTAAGTTTCATTTTGGTATGTAGGCTTTGTTAAACCATATTACACGAGTATCCATACTCGTTTGGTTTACGAACCCGTGTACTATCCGATCCTTCCGATTTGGTCCGGTATATTAACAAAGCTACCTATTAGGTGTCGTTGATATCCCGTGATCTTTAGCATTATCTGGTTATTATACAAGAACTCAAAGCAATCTCAGGTGAGTACATTGAACCCCTCTTTTACTGTTTTCCAAACTGTTTTGGGGTGAAACACATGTGCCTATCTGTTACTTTCATGCTTTCCTGTTTTCACATCATATACTTGCTATGTTCGATAGTACATATATAGTACATGATTTCATTGTGTTTATGCTATGTATGTCCATCGTGTGCATACTTAGCACAACACTTTACATTACATTGTGTACATGATATAGTACATGATTTCATTGTGTACATGCTATGTATGCCCATTGTGTGCGTACTTAGTACATTGTTTTACATTGCATTTCTGTTGCATATGCTCATCCAGCATATGAACACATTATGCTACATTTTGAACCGTTGTGACCATTTGACTATGTGAACCGTCTAAACCCGTTCGATTTTATGAACCGTTTGTAACCATTGAACCATGTGAACCAGTTGTATCCGTTGACATGATTTACATTTGACAATAGGCATTTGACTATACATAAACATTTCCACAATTGTTAAACATTTCATCTTGATGGTTTGGTTTGAGTAAGTGATTTAGTAACGAGGCGTGTGTGATATGATACAAGCATGGTGGATACGCCGCTGGTACTTCCTATATATAAGTGTTTGTATGGTATTACATATCGTAGCGTTATTTGAATCATTTCAGTTTGACAAACGACTTATCTTATACAAACTCATTTTACATGGTTATCCGTTTAACCGTACAGTGTTCTCTTATTTATACATATCATTTGATCTTACCGTTTTTCAAACGATTTACAAGACAAAGCAAATTACAAGGTTCATGACTAAACATTTTCCCAAACATAAGCCATGAATTCCGTTTTCACAAAACCAATGTATCTCACAGGCATTTTTATGCTGACATACCTATTTTCACATGTGTTTTCAGGAGATGATGCCTAGGACTTATCAAGACATACTTAGGCGGACCTGTGCCTTAGTGACTTAAAACGATACAAGAACTAGTTAATTTATGTTATGTACACTTTGATTCTTGTTTAAGCAATGTAAACTTTCATGTTTGATTAATAAAACGAAACTTCATTTACCATGGATTTGAAACAATTGATTCTGTTACAACACTCCCCGACGTTTCCGCCACGTTTTGTATGTTCCTCGTGGTCGGGGTGTGACACTAAAACTCTGCCAAATTTTCATCAGAAAGCAATAGAAAGATAAGGAATTGAAAGGATAAGCTGTTGTAACTTCATTTACGTTGATTCCGCCTTCGTACGTGAAGATGAACTACCTTGACTGACTTTTCGGGTCATAGAACGGTCCAACAATTGGGTTTCAATGATCGCAGTGTATGAAATTAGGGTTCTAAGCGTAGAAACGTAACTGTTCAAATGCACGTATAATGATGTTAACTAGTCTGACTTTTGGTTGTAATCATGTGTCCGAATTTTGTTCAAGTAACATGATGTCCGACCTTTTAACCCAAGACATGGTCAGAGTTTTAATGCTAATAATTAGTCCGAGTATTATACTTTGTATCTTGTCCGAAGTATTTGAAGACTACACATGTAGTCCGAGTTTTCTTATATGTGACACTTTGTCCGAATTTCCTTATGCTCCCTTGTCCGATCTTTTGCCTTGTCTCACAAGGTCCGAACTTTAAAGGGTGAACATGGGAGTCCGACTTTTGTAATCTTTAAAGGATCCGAGTTTTAGGCATGTGACTTAGTCCGACTTTTAGGTGTAGTATCTTGTCCGACCTTTGTATCAAGACCCTTAGGTCCGACTTTGTGAAAGGGATTTCCCTCAGGTCCGAGTTTCAGGGCAGCCCCCCACACACACATGGTCCGAGTTTAATTAGGGATACCCCCTGTCCGAATTTTAAAGGGGGGAGCCCCTTGGTCCGAGTTTCATGCTATTAAGTATGATCCGACCTTTTTGAGGATGTTACGCATGACCGAGTGTTGATTGAAATAATGTTGTCTGAGTTATAAGTGATGTATGAGGGTTTACCTGTAAATGCCTGTGATAAAGCCTACTGTATGTTTCTGTGTATATAGCATGATAATAGTCCGAGCTTTACAAGGGATGTGTGTGTCAAAACTTACTGTATGATTCTTCGTGCTACTGTTTATGTCTGTATATAAATCTGTATGATGTTGCATACTGCTATACGTGAACAACCTATCTTATGCTATCCTGTACACCGTAATCACACTGAACACAATTACTTGGATAACAAAGACTTGTAAACCCTAATTGTGGCAAACACTTACGTCGAATCATGTGCAATGTATCATAGGTCGTGTGTAACGGACTTAGACGTTTAATAAACCCTAGAAGCAATAACATACCGAGCAAACCAAGGTGAGTTCACACAGCCAAGGCATGGGGTTCCCAGGGTGGGAATGGGATTGATTTATTTATTTGTACTTCTCTGGATAATGGAACGTAGTGATATGATCCTCGGGTGAGGAAGGTGATTGGTTAAGATACTGCTAGACTAGTGATGCTTATAGAACTGATCTTCGCACACACGCCAGGGTTGGCTGTGATAATATGACTGATCTTCGCACACATGCCAGGGTTGGCTGCGATAATATGACTAATCTTCGCACACATGCCTAGGAAGGCTGCGAACTATACACTAAAACTTCGCACAGGTGCTGGGTGGCCGCGATACGAACATACCTAGTCTAGAATACTTGAGAACTTTCCCTAATCTTCGCATACATGCCTAGAGGGTTGCGATACGAACTACTACGATACATGACTTAATGAACGAACACAAGGCTTACCATACTATTACAAATACTAAACTATAAACTGTGAACTCGCTCAACTAGTTGTTGATCCTCTGTTACATGCCTTGCAAGTCGTTAGATACATGGAGCTTGCACAGGGAGGAGCTGGTCGTTGTGGGCTTGGATCGTGATTGTTTGTTGAACACTTTATGACATTACATACTTATTTATATTGGGTTTTACTTATACGCTTCCGCTAAACAGTGATAACTTACTTATGTTTTGGAAACACCTTTCATATGGATTTGGTTTGGTTTAATTGCTATTACTTTAACTATATACATTGTTCTATATGATTGGTGGCTTGATCCTGGTCAGTCACGCTCCCAAGCGGTGATATTCCGCAGGTGGATTTTGGGGGTGTGACATTTGGGACAGGCTTTGTTCAAGTCTGTGTAATCCACACATACTCTCCATTTCCCATTTTTCTTCTGCACCACAACTACATTTGCCAGCCATTTAGGAAACTTCACTTCTCTAATCATCTTGCCTTTTAGCAGCCTTTTAACTTCCTCTTGGATGATCATATTTCGTTCCGGAGCAAATTTCTTTCTATTTTGTTGGACTGGTTTAAATGATTTGTCAATACCAAGCTTATGTGTTATAATATCCTTCGAAATACCTGTCATATCCTCATGTTTCCATGCGAATGTCGACATCCTGCATTTCAAAAAGTTAGTCAATTGATTTTCAATATCCTGAGGGATATTGGCTCCTACGAGCACTGAGATATCCGGGTTATCCTAATCCAGGATAATTTTCTTTGCATCCTGCTCAGAAGCCTCCAGAATATCCTGAGCTTGCATCTTTAATTGCTATGCTGCATTAGGCTTGGTTGAGGATTTCATCGAGGATGAGTAACATTCATTTGCTTCTTGCTGATCACTATCCACTTTGACAATTCCCCAAGGCGTCGGGATCTTGATACACTAATGATAAGTCAATGGCACAACTTTCATATCATGGATCCAAGGCCTACCTAATATAATGTTATAGCAGGATAATGAGTCCATCACACAAAAGCGTTGTATTGAATTGACTCCTTCAACATATACTGGTAATTTTATCTCCCCCACGGTATTCCTAGCTTCTCCACTGAACCCAACGAGCACGGTGGACTTCAAAGTAATATCCATCAGGGATACATTAATTCTTTTTAACGTCTCCATCTGAATTATGTTGACGAAACTGCCATTATCTACCAGTATCCTGCGCACAAAATGGTTAGCGACATACAAAGTAACTACTAAAGCATCACGGTGAGGATCCTGAACAGTATCCCTGTCATAACTATCAAAAGTGATCACTTTGTCAGTTGTGAGCGTCGTCATCCTGGTCGGCTTTTCTCCTCTTTTTGCCTTAGCTTCCTTTGCATGCCTCTTGGCTGCGGAATATGAAGTTCCGCAAATATCGGATCCTCCTGAAATAAAGTTAATTATCTTGGCATCTGCTGGGGGTGATGCTGTTCGCTCAGGATCTTTCTCAGGATCCTGCCCTTTATTCTTCTTTCTTCCCAGCAGATCCTTTAGATACCCCTTGCTCAAGAGGTAGCTTATTTCTTTCCTTAGAGCAATGCAATCCTCAGTGACATGTCCGAAATCCTCGTGGAAGGCACACCATTTGGATTTATCCTTCCAATCAGCTTTTTGTTGATTCTTCCGAGGCCATCTGGCTTTGTCTCCTAAACCCTGCATGGCATACATCAATTCAGGTATATTAACAGAAAAACAATATTCAGACAACTCAGGATACTCCTCAGGATCCTCGTCTTCGACAACATTGACTTTTTTGCTATCATTTCTACCATATGGCTTCGAGCGATATGGTTTATACGAAGATTCTGATTTCCTGTTGGTTGACTCATAGGTTGTGGACGAATTCATTCTCTCTTGCATCTTTTTATCATCCTCCAGCCGAATGTATCTTAGTGCCCTGTTATGAGCTTCATCCAGATTCCTGCAGGGATTCATTACAAGATCCTAGTAAAACTGGGAATCTTTTTGCAATCCCATCTTGAAAGCGTGCACAGCTGTTGCAACATCAAGGTGCGGGATATCTAAGGATTCCCGGCTAAACTTATTCACATAATCCCTCAAGGATTCCTGATGTCCTTGAGTTATCCTGTAAAGATCACTGGTTAGTTTCTCAAAACTCCAGCTGCAAGAAAATTGGCTATTAAATAAATTAACTAAATGAGCAAAAGAAGTAATTGAGTGAGGAGGAACGTTTAACAGCCATTTTAAGGCTGATCCTGTTAAGGTAGAGCCGAAACCCTTGCATAAGCATGCTTCTTTGAGATTTGGGGGGATAGGATTAATTTCCATCCTTTCCCTATACTGGGCGATATGCTCCTCAGGATCCTTAGTTCCGCCATGTTGGTGGATTGAAATCTTTTTGGGATTTCAGCATCACAGATAGGATGCGCAAACTGGGATATCCTGTGACTGTCCTGGGATACTTCTGGAATTGGCTGGACCACCCCAGGCACACTGGATATCATGTCCTTTAGCTTCTAAAGCTCCCTAGATAATACTGACATCACACCTGCATCCTGCAAAGATCCAACACCGTTAGTGGCAAGAGTATTATTATTATTAGATACATTAACGATCTGAGGATTCTGGCCATATCCTTAAGCATATCCTGAGCTCCTCACAGTCGACACTCTAACCGAAGAGGGTATCTCAGGAGTATGATTCTGAGAATGCCTAGGCACAATATTTCCCCGGTTATCCTCAGTGTAAACTGTAGAACTGAAGTTCAAAGCCCTGGGCTGCAAGGGAGTGGTCGTATCTTCAGCAGGCCTGCTCGAGCCGGATTTCAAGAGTTGTATCTCTCTCATCAGCATCTGATTAGTTTCCTGCTGCTGTCTCATCTGTTCCTGTACACTACCAAACAAATTCAGAATTTCCTCATTAGAAGCTAAAATAGGACCAGATCCTTGGATATTGCGAGCGGGGATAACATCCCGAGCCACGTGAATTTCAGTTCCTTAGGAAGAGGCTTGAGATCTCGGAGGGGGTGGTGGAAGCACCGAACCAATTGTTGCAAAGGTTGTAGCAGACATGGTGGAAGAGCTCATGTTTGATCTTGAGGCCATTGAAAACAGTTTTGAAAAGAATCTCGAAAACAGAAAACCGAGTAGCAATTTTGCAAAAGCTTTTAGTAAAAATAGCACGACTTGCCCCACGGTGGGCACCAAATTGTTTTGGTCAAAAATTACCTAAGCAATTTAGTGATCAAATTAGTTAAGTGAGGTAGTGTGCTTGAAAGGTGTGTCAAAAATATTCAAGTAATGTTATTCGCAAAAACAGTTTCAGGATACAGCTCAGGATATAAAGTTGTATCTAAGATCAAACAAAGAACAAAAAAAAGTAAAGGGTGACACGAGATGTACGAGGAAAGCCCTTGATCAATCGCAGCTGCCTTGTTCTTCTATTACTTCAAATGTCAGGATACAGTGCAGGATATGATACGGATCAACTAGGTGTTACAATGTGACTTTATTACAAGTGTTGGTGTATAGTGATTGCTAGTAACTAGAGAGCGAAGTGTGCGAGTGAAAGAGGGAGTGCCTTAACTTGATCCGATCATATTATTTATAGTTAAACAAAAACAACTAACTTTCCTAATAAACCGAGATGCCCCGAATATTCCCAAGTAAATGTTGCAGTCCTGTTCTTTCGGGATCAACGTCTCTATTTCAACTGATTTGCCCGAGTCTTGGGGGAAGAAGTCTTCTCGAATGTTGGAGACCTATAACTCTTAATCTGTACGTGATTAATTCAGTTAATACCAGGATATCGCACCAGGATGTTACCAATATCCTGATCTGGTGTCCTGATCACAAGCAAACAATCAGAAGCAGAATATTAGTCAGGATATATATTCAGAAAATGACCAATAACAGTGATGAAGGTGATAATGAAGATAAAAGTTCATCAAGTTCATCTGATGAAGAAATTGATGAAACAGAACGTGCAAAAAGAATTAAAGCTGAAATTGAGAAAGAGAAACAGTTGAAAAGAAAGAGGAGAGAGGAGAAGGATGATGATGTGTACATTCCGTCTCCTGAACACGTTCCAGAATCTCAAACGCCTCCATCATCTAGTGGCATGAAGAATGCTAATGCCAGAAAGCGTGTGATGTCTCCACAAGCAGTGAAGAGAAAGTTGATTGTGAAGCTGCCTAAACGTATACTAAAGTCAAAACCAAGTCAACCACCATCACCACCACCTGAACCACAATCACCACATAAATCACCACATAAATCACCACCAAAACAACCTACATCACCACCATCACCTCCACCACATCTTTCACAATTACATCAATCACCACCACATTTATCACCACCACACCAAACACCAATCCAAGAACAACCTATTCTCACTTCCCAACAAATTTTTCAAACACCACCATCCACACAACCACCTGTTCAAACTACACCTGGTTCATCTGGATATAAAGCTTTTCCACATGTTGCAGAGGGAATTACTCTTGAAGAAATTGGTGATTTCGGTTTTGCAAATGATGAGCAAGTAAAGAGGTTGGAAAAGAAAATGGAAGAAGTATTGGCTGAAAACAAAAAGTTAGTGGATCGTGAGAAGAAATTAGAAAAGCGTGTTAAGTCTGTGGAAGCTAAAAATTCATCATTGTTAAAGAAAGTTGAAGCTGATCAGATTGAAATTGATATTCTTAAAGTAAAAGTTGTTGAGTTAGAGGAAGAGAAAGCACGCAGAGATGAACAGAACAAGTACTTCGTATTAAAGAACAAAGAGTTGGAAGCTGCTAAAGCTATGAAAGAACACGAGATATACATGATGAATAAAGTGTTAGAAAATATGCTTGGAAAATCTGTTGAGCAGAGGTTTGAAGAGATTGAAGTAGAAGAGGTTAGAGCAAGTCATCAAGCAGAGATGGATGCTGAGATGAAATATAAAGGCAAAGGTATTGAAGGTACCTCTGAGGTTACTGAAAGATCAATTGTTCCATCCACTGTTCTTGAATCTCCTATTCGGAATCCTCGTCCTATTTCTGTTGTTTCCGGTATTTTTGAGGAAGATGTATTGATTGATGATGTTATTAAAGAGGATGATGATGAAGAGGATGATGATGATGATAAATTTGATGATGCAGATGATGTATTTTCTGCAAGTAGTCACAGTGATGACAATGATGACAACAGTCAAGGAGGTACAGGTGTTAAAGTCACCGAAGCATCAAATGAAGAGAATATCGAAGATTATCTTCATGACGATATGAATGAAGAGCCTGAGGATGCTACAGGTGAGGGGGAGAATGTTGAGGATCAGAACATTGACAAAAGAGAAAAGTTGATTTTGTGTCTTGAGCCTGAAGTAGTGGAAGGTGAAATCAGGCATACATACACAATGGCTGATATTATCGAGATGACGAAAATTGATGATCCTAACTTCATGTTTGACTTTAAAGAAGAGTTGAATGCATTTGATATCAATCAACAACCCGACTATGAGTATAAGTATGTCAAGGAAGCTGATAACTATGATCGAGTTGAGATTGAAGATTGTAGTGAAGAAGAAAGTGTGAATGACGACACGTCCAACTTTCCAACATTGGTTGAATTCTTCAATCAAGAGAACATCGATGAATTAAGAAGGAAAGTTGTCACACCCCGGCCGCGTATAACATGCAACCGCGGCGGAAACGCCGAGGAGTGTGTTGTGGACAGAATTAATTGTTTCATAACCATGGAAATTAAAGTTACATTTTTATTTATCAAACAGAAGTGTTACATTGTCTTAAACAGGAAACAGAGAGTTCATAACATAATTAAACTAATCTATCTTCATTTTTAGTCTCTAAGGCACAGGTCTGCCCTAGTGTCATGATCATCATCCTATGGAATAGCTCCTGAAAACACATGTGAAAGTAGGTACGTCAGCATAAAAATGCCTGTGAGATACATAGGTTTTGTGAAAATGGGATTCATGACTTGAATTTAAAGAAATGTTTAATAACAGTCAGTCATGAACCTTGTAATTTGTCTTGCTTTGTAAACCTTTTGAAAAACGATAATATCAGATGATATGTATAGATACGTGTAAGGTTAAACGAGAACCAAGTAAAATGAGTTGAATAAGATAAGTTGTTTGTAAAAATAATGTCTTGTGAAGAGTATGTTATTTGTGTAAAATGTAATGTGTCTAAACTGAAATGACTTAGATAACGCTACGATATGTAATATTATACAAGCATTTATATATAGGAAGTACCAGCGGCGTATCCACCATGTTTGTACCATATTGCATACGCCACGTTACTCAAACCATTTACCCAAACCAACCACCTTGTAAATTGTTCATGTATAAATCAATTGTCAAGTGTTATTGTGTAAACCATATCGAAATGTCTATGTTCAATGTAAACCACCAAGTATGTATATCAGTGTCAAAAATGTTTATGTTTAATGTAGATCATGTAATGTCTACCCAAAATATATCTTGTATGGTAAGTGAGATATATCAACTAAACCATATGTAAAATGCACAAAACAAGGTGTTGAAGTAAAACATGGTTTAAATCAACGTTATGTTTTGTGGAACAATGCATGCTCTACTGATATAAACATTTATGCGGTATTGTGAAATATGCATACATCCAAGCCTTGAGACTATGGCGATAAACCCTTAAACAAAGTAAAGGTTTATCTAAGTTATGTATATCGAATTCGGTCATTCCTTCCAATCCAAACAAACCCAGGATTTCAGGAACGGGAGTTGTCAATTCCTATGGTACCACTACCTACTAACGAATGGCGTGATCAATGTTAATGAATGTATTGTTCCATGTTAAACAAACCAAATGTTATACCAAAATGAAGGCATGTGATGAATAATTGTACTAAGTACGCACACAATGGGCATACATAGCATGAAATGTAATGTGAACCAATGTACTAAGTACGCACACAATGGGCATACATAGCATGAAATGTAATGAAAAGCAATCTACTAAGTACGCACACAATGGGCATGCATAGCATCAAATGTAATGAAAACATGTACTATAATGTACTAACGAACATAACAGGTATATGATGTGAAAACATGGAAAGCATGAAAGTAACAAGTAGGCACATGTGCTTCACCCCAAAACAGTTTGGAAAACAGTAAAAGAGGGGTTCAATGTACTCACCTGAGATTGTTTTGAAGTTCTTGTGTAATAAACACACAATGCTAGAGATCACGGAATATCAAACGGCACCTAATAGGTAGCTATATTAATATACCGGACCAAAATCGGAAGGATCGGATAGTATGCGGGTTCGTAAACCAAACGAGTGTGGAAACTCGTGTAATATGGCTTAACAAAGCCTACATACTAAAATGAAACCTAACCTAAGTGCTTACTATCCATTACGACCCGTTTAGGTAGCTTATGCTACCTTAACGCGTCGTTCGCGTAGCGTTTGGAACGTCTAACATCATGACCACATGGAATAACCTCGGAAGGTTACTCTATGGTTACCTAATGTGTTTGGTCGGATCCTAATGATCGACCAAATGGGTCGGGTTCGAAAGTATAAGCGATGGTTAAGTTCGCTTACCTTACGACCCTATATAAGCACTATACTAAAAAGTGACGAGCTAAGCATGTTAGAACATGCTTAACTAAGTTTAGAAAACAAGTTTGGCATCAAAACAAACGACTTTGATGCTCACGAGTAGTTTGGTTATAAAATACGCAAGAATGTGCATTTTGGCCGAAACTACGACTCGTCACTAAGCCTGGATAACGTGGTAATCAGTAGGTATAGTCACTACGGACTATAACCATCATGATCACGCTCCCGTTATGAAGTTCCATGAACTTCGTGTTGACCATAGGCTGGTCACACAGAAAGTCAAACAAAACTTTGACTTTCGGACTCGAAAAGCGAATAAAAGAACGAAAGAATACTTACGGAGGGTCCCCGAATGCTAATCTAGATCAAAATGGCTCAGGTATGAAACAAAGGTTCCAACTTAGAGCTCTTGATCAAATTTTTTGTGGGTTTTACTCAAAAGGGGGGGGGGTATTTATAGGAAAAGTAAAGCCGTTAGGATCGTTTCTTGAATATCGTGCCACGATCTTAAGCGTACACTTGTCACAAAGTTGTGGTGGCTCAAAATGACCCTTAGCTCCTGAAATGGTGAAAGGGCATTGCCCTTTGGTGTGTTTGAAAGGCCAAATTTGCAAGAAAGACAAAATTTCAGTTACTGAAGGGGCCATGCGGCCCGCATCAGGATATGCACAAACTCAGGCGGGCCGCCTGGGCCTGTCTGATCTGCACATACTTTCAGAAATGGCAGTTTTGGTCCCTGTTGCGTATTTAAGCCATTTCCGACACTTCTAAGGCCCGTAAAGCCAACTTTAAGGCCCTAAAATGATGCCTAAACATTGTGAACATGAAACATGCTCAGAAATATGTCGGATGTTGGCTCGTTTGGCCGTACGATCGCGATGTTCAGTTAATTACGACGGAATGCGCATAAGCGCGAAAAATGATCCAAATGACGCGACGAATGGATTTTTCTCATGCCAAACAGTAAGGCATAATATAAGGATGCTTACATAAATGTTTGGATGTCCGGATGTATTCAGAACGTAAGTTATGCGCGAAAGTGCAAACTTCTGCACTTTTTGACACTTTTAGTCCCTGAATGACCCAAAAGTTTGTTTTAGCATACCAAACCCCTCAAAGCCTATTTCTAAGCTATGTAAAGGATATTTATGGTATGTTTAACTTATGGACATGTTCCGGAATGCTCGTTACAATTCAAATTGGCATACTTTCGCAGTTTGTCAAGTTTAGTCCCTGTAAGCGAATTAACTTGTTTTTGCCATACCAAAGCCTTCAAAACTTATTTCTAAGTTATGTAAAGGTTATTTAAGGTATGTTGAGTATATGTTGATGTTCCGGAGTATTTTTCACGTTAAACTGAGTACGTTTACGCACCAGTTTGCGTATAATTATGTAGAAAGCGATGTAGAGTTTGAAATTGGACAAAAGTCAAAACATGAAAAATGTAAAACACAACCAAACAAACATTGGGATCAAATAACATTGTTTTATTGATAATTGAACTGTTCATAATGATTACAAGCACAAATGTTACAGTCTCCCTACTTGTGGAAATTTCGTCCTGAAATTTATTTAGAGGAAACTCGTGGAAAAAGATGCGGATATTTTGCCTTCATTTGATCTTCACGTTCCCAAGTAAACTCGGGTCCACGTTTAGATTCCCAGCGAACCTTGACCAAAGGAATGCGCTTGCGTTTAAGCTACTTGACTTCACGTTCCATGATTTCCACTGGTTTCTCAACAAATTTCAGTGTTTTATCAACACGAATTTCGTCAAGCGGTATGTGGAGGTTCTCATCAGCTAAACACCTTTTGAGATTGGACACGTGAAAGGTTGGATGAACATTTCCAAGTTCAGGAGGTAACTCAAGTCTGTAAGCTACCTTACTGATTCTTTCGACGATCTTGAATGGTCCAACGTATCTAGGTGCAAGTTTTCCTTTCTTTCCAAATCTGATCACACCTTTCCAAGGTGAGACCTTGAGTAATACACGATCACCGACTTGAAAATCTGAGGGCTTGCGTTTTAGGTCCGCGTAACTCTTTTGACGGCTTCTAGCTGTCTGAAGGTTATCACGAACTTTCTTTACCTTATCTGTTGTCTCTAAAATGAGGGCAGGTCCAGTAAGTTGAGCCTCGCCAATCTCATTCCAGCAGACTGGTGAACGACATTTTCGACCATAGAGAGCCTCGAAAGGAGCCATGTTGTTGCTGGAGTGATAACTGTTGTTGTAGGAGAATTCAATCAACGGAAGATGTGAATCCCAACTACCACCAAAATCGATCACATAAGCTCTAAGCATATCCTCCAGTGTCTGGATTGTTCTTTCAGATTGACCATCCGTTTGCGGATGATAAGCTGTGCTCAGATTGAGTTGGGACCCCATAGCAGATTGCATGGTTCTCTAAAAATGAGAAGTGAAACGAGCATCTCTGTCAGAAATGATGTTCAAAGGAACACCATGTCGAGCTACAATTTCATCCACGTAGATTTGAGCAAGTTTGTCAGCCGAAAAATCCTCACGGATTGGCAAGAAATGCGCTGACTTGGTAAGACGATCAACGACTACCCAGATGGCATCGTGACCTTTCTTTGTGCGCGGGAGTTTAGTAATGAGATCCATAGTAATGTTTTCCCATTTCCAAACTGGGATCTCTGGTTGCTCCAATAATCCGGAAGGACGCTGATGTTCAGCCTTAACCTTAAGACAAGTAAGGCATTTGGATACGTATAAGGCAATGTCTTTCTTCATACCAGGCCACCAATACTGAATACGAAGATCCTTATACAACTTATCTGAGCCAGGATGAATAGAATAACGAGACTTATGGGCTTCATCCATAAGCAGGGTACGAAGATTATCTTGGCTCGGGACCCACAAACGGTCCATGAAGTAATACGATCCATTATCCTTCAGTTCAAGAGCAGGTGTGATGTGATAGGGAAATTCCTTATCCATCAAACCTTGCGATACACAAGATTGTTGAGCCTGAGAAATACGGGCTTGGATATCAGATTGAGCTTGAACAACAGATTGGATACGAACACAATGAAGCTTAGTACGTTCCTTGCGACTCAAAGCATCAGCTACGACATTCGCCTTACCAGGATGGTAGCGAATTTCGCAGTCATAATCGTTTAGAAGTTCAACCCAACGTCGCTGCCTCATGTTGAGCTCTTTCTGATTGAAGATATGTTGAAGACTTTTGTGGTCTGTGAAAACCACACATTTTGTACCGTACAAATAGTGTCTCCAGATTTTGAGAGCGAAGACAACTGCACCCAACTCCAGATCATGAGTGGTGTAGTTCTTCTCATGTATCTTCAACTGCCTTGATGCGTATGCTATGACTTTGTTCCTTTGCATCAGGACGCAGCCAAGACCTAATTTAGACGCATAGCAATAAACGACGAAATCATCATTGCCCTCGGGCAAAGTTAGGACAGGCGCGTCACAAAGTTTCTGCTTCAAGTGTTGAAAAGCTTCCTCTTGCTTGAATCCCCAATCAAAGGGTTTGTTCTTCTGAGTTAGAGCAGGTAGCGGAACTGCAATCTTTGAGAAGTTTTCAATGAAGCGGCGGTAATAACCCGCCAGACCAAGAAAAGAACGAACTTCAATAGGAGTAGTAGGCGTATCCCAATCCCTAATCGCACTGATCTTGGAGGGATCTACATGAATACCTTGTTCGTTGACAATGTGTCCTAAGAATTGAACTTCTTTAAGCCAGAATTCACACTTGGAGAATTTGGCGAAAAGTTGCTCTTTCTTTAGGAGTTCCAAAGTAAGACGAAGATGTTGCTCATGATCAGCTCGCGTCTTAGAATATATTAAAATGTCATCAATGAAAACGATGATGAACTTATCCAAATAAGGCTTGCAGACCCTATTCATCAAGTCCATGAAAACAGCAGGAGCATTAGTCAAACCGAATGGCATGACTGTGAACTCATAATGCCCATAACGAGTGCGAAACGCTGTCTTGGGAATATCTTCTTCATGCACACGAAGTTGATGATGCCCAGATCGCAGATCAATCTTCGAAAAATAAGAAGCGTCTTACAATTGATCAAAGAGATCATCAATGCGAGGTAGGGGATATCGATTCTTGATGGTAAGCTTGTTAAGCTCACGATAATCGATACACATCCTAAACGATCCATCCTTCTTCTTGACAAAAAGAACGGGAGCACCCCAAGGTGAAAAGCTAGGACGGATAAAACCTTTGTCAGAGAGCTCCTGAAGCTGCTTAGATAACTCTTGCATCTCAGACGTTGCAAGACGGTATGGAGCTCTGGCAATGGGATTTGCACCAGGTACGAAATCAATACGGAACTCGACTTGGCGTGCTGGAGGTAGACCAGGTAACTCTTCAGGGAAGACTTCAGAATAATCCCGAACGACAGGAATATCTGAAATAGACTTACCATTGCCTTTATCTGCTGTAATATATGCTAAGAAAGCCACATAGTTCTTCCGTAGATACTTCCATGCTTTAAAACAAGACATGAGTTTGAGACCACCGGCAGGCTTCTCACCACGAACCTGTAGGATCTCTCCCGTCGACAGCGGCACACGAACAATCTTCTCAGAACAAATTATCTCTGCGCGATGCTTAGATAACCAATCCATAGCCACAATAACATCGAAGCTTCCAAGTTGCATTGGCGTGAGGTCAATAGGAAAAATATGGTCGTTAAGGTTCAACTGGCAGTTGCGGAGAACAGAATCAAGAACAATGGGTTCACCATTAGCAACCTCTACTGTCAAAGGTTTACCTAGTTTCGTTCTAGACACGCGAAGCATTGGCTCAAAATACAATGACACAAAACTCTTGTCGGCACCTGAATCAAAAAGAACAGATGCAGGCTGATTATTAATAAAGAACGTACCGTTCACCACTTCATTGTCTGCTTGTGACTCTTGAGCATTCATGTTGAAGACTCGCCCTCGAGCCTGAGCCTGATTCTGGTTTGCATTCTGGTTCTAGTTGGCAAGTCTTGGGCACCGGTTTCTGTAATGGGTCAGATCCCCACAATTATAACAAGTACCTGGTGGGTATTGTGGTCGTGCAGCTTGACCCTGTTGCTGAGCAGGAGGCTGAACAACTTGTTGAGCCGGGTTCTGAACTGCGCGATTTTGAGCAAACCGACAAACATCGGCAAGATGACCTGACTTCCCACAGTTAGTACAGAAACGACACTGATGTTGCGACTGATGGTGACTGTTGCATCGATTGCACAAAGGTGCACTTCCTGAATAGGGCTTCTTTGCTGGAGGCTGTGCGGGTTGGTTGGGAGCTGCATGGCTAGCTTGGGCAGTGACCGCAATGTCACACCCTGGCTTTGCGGAAGCGTGGTTAATTTGATGTGACTTCTTAATACCATAGCTTAATCATAACAAAGCTATATGAAATAAAATCATGCAAGTTCATCCATTTAATTAAGTTTTAAAAACCAAATACAACAACATTGTTTTAACGGAAACACATCCTAACGACAAAAACATTGTTCAACAATCACAAACATAACATAAACACAGTTTAAGGACTGTGACTTGTCCAGGAAAGAGTCACATCCCCTAAACCCGGATGATCTCATAACTAGTGCAGCGGGAAAACGTGTCATACCGCGCCAGATCCTTTAATTCCCTGAAATACATGTAAGTTGAAAAATCAACAATAATGTTGAGCGAGTTCATGTGTAAGTGAGTAAATAAACCTTTGAATAAAAAATCCTGGTATGTAGCAAATAAGGAAAAAAGATCACCAATGGTTTGCAAGGCCATTGATATGTGTGAAATGCAAGTAGGAAGGCTCAAACCTAGCAGATTTATGCGTTGGGTACAAAGTCACCCCCAGGTCCGTTATGCTGGGCCTGGGGCTGGGCTCGCTACACCCAGATAGATCTACCGCTCCTGCCCCTCGGTCCTATCCTGAGGATTAATGACCTCAAGTTTCCACCTACCCATTCACATGATCTAAGTGATAACCCTCCTTACGCTAACCATACCATGTAAGAAATATTCGTAATCATAGTAACATGTATTTCACCCCCGCAGTTTAGAAAACTGAAAACAGTTAAGAGAAAAGGGGGACATGAACTCACAGTGGTGCGTCTCTACAAAGTATGTCTCCAAGTCAAGCAGCTGTGCAACGACCTACATGTACTACTCTTATTAGACGGACGGCCGTGCCTTAACTTTATGGTTTAAGTTTTGGGAAATAGTTAGACAACTATTTCGTGTTTACATTCTGTGCATACTTGGTAATTATTTTCCTTCCCAAGGATGGGGGATTCAATACATGTGTGTTCGAAATATATTATTAAGTCTCACTTAAAATATATCTTATTTCTAACTTCAAAATATAAATATTTTTCTCAAAAATATTATATTTTTATTTCACATAATTTTCCCAAAATAATACTTTAACAAAAATACGCGTTCATAATTATTTCCGTAAAATGCGTAAGTTACGTTTTAACGATCGAGTGGTAATAATAATTACCGGTGTAACTTATATGTTTATCGTGAAAGCGTTCGTATTATTTTGGATTTGTTAACGTTCGATAATATTATTTTTACCCTAAAGATAATATTTATACACTTCACGAAATAATTGACAAGTGACGTTGTGAAAAAAATATATTTACTAAATATATTTATCACGTTTAAATTTTTTGAAAATCCCACCTCCGATATTTTGTAAATAAAGTCGTGGCGAAAGTTATATTTTGAAAACATGTCGAAAAGTATTTCTAACACTTATAGTGAAAATAATTCTAAGTGTTAGGTTTTTGGAAAAATTTCGCCAGAGTTTCCTCTGTAACTGGAGGTGGCCACGCTTTCAAGCGCATCATTTTCTTTTATAAATCAAATCAACCATTTTCTTTCTCAATCAAAACAATATTCAACGTATCAACTAGTCCAAAAACATGTAAATCGCAAAAATCACATGAACTTGTAGTTTTCTAAAATTATGGTGTAAATCCCATCACTTTTAGCGGATCTTTATATAAAGCAATCTGATCTCGTAAAAACCTTGTTTTAAAGAAATCCCGTCTTTACATCTTCTTGTAAATTTTACAAAAATTGTTATTTTGTCGAAACTTTGTGCTACACAAGTGTTCACACACTTGTGTTTTCTAAAAATCATTCTTGTTAGTGTAAGATCATTCTTTAGAAAACATGATTTCTTTGATACTTGGTTCTTTGAAAATACCACTTGTAGATCCGTAGATCTACTAGTTTTAAACACTATTTTACAAGCAAAATCGCTTTTACACAAGTTCATGATTCGTGTGTGGTAGAGTTTGATCCTTTAACCCTTGTTATTTTCAAAACAACCTTATGTCATGATCCATGATCATGACCGACCCGGGTTAAATGATGATCCGAGCTACCACAACATAGATCGGGTCCAAAAAACCATACAAATCAATTACTACAAGATTTACACAACATATAAGCTTTTAACCATCTTTACTTGCATTTTTAGTAAACTTTAATGCATTAACTTGAAAGATTACGAGTTTTAACCGTTACATATCGTTTTAACCACTTCAAAATAGTTCGAGAAGGTGATTTAAGCAACATACCACTAGCTCGAGGCTAGGGAAGAATCTAGACACAAAAAGGGTGGATAAAAGCAAGAGAGTGAGGTCCTTTGAGTTCCGAATGCACCAAGCCTCCTTCTTGGGGACGGTTTGTAAAGGGGGGGGGGTCTTGATTAGATTCCAACTATTAGTTAGATAATAGTTAGGTTAGTTAGGTTAGTTAAGTGCTTAACCCGGTTAGTAGTGTGTTGTGCTTTATGCCGGGTGTTAGGGTATTCAGGGACCTAACTGGCTCAGAAAAAGATAAATAGTGTTAATGACAATATTTTCATGTTCCGGGTATAGTCCGGTTGTTCGGTTGGATAGTAATCCGTTAAAGCGTTAAACAAAGCTTTAAAGTGTCGTTAATACCATTTTTAGTGACACAACTTATTCCCGACACCTTGGAAAGTGTCTAGTAATATTTTCCTCATGTTTTGGCACTTTATTAGTTAGCTAGAAGCTGAATTGTTCATTAAAGTGCTGAGTTTTGTGCATGGTGTACGTCTTAGGCACATCCAGTCATTGTAACTTATTCCTAGAGACGCAGTTCTACAACCCTTGTATCCCTACACTCACCACTAGTGTAGTAAAATATTTCTGGCTCATACACGCCTTAGAGGCAGTGTCTGCCTGATGCTGGCTTTATCAGCATGTTCAATAGGTTATCCGTTTGTAGTGCTACTGTGCTTTTGTGCATTATGTTTGTCACTATGGTTCAGCATGTAAATAATGTAGTGACGGTATGTAAAGTATGATGCAGGAATATGCATGTATCAGAAATCAAGTAGCAGTTCATCAGTAATTTCAAGCAAGCACAGTAATTAAGCAGTAATTAATTATTAATTAAGTCGTACGGATACCTGGTTTAGTGAGGGTTGTCACACGCAAAGTTTTGGGAAGCCTTACGCTTCCTTGACCCCCTTGAGGAACCAGAATCCTTTCCCTTCTTGTTTTGACCTTTCTTGCTATCTTCCTTGTCAGACGACTGTTTCTTTGCCTTGTCACCCTTCCTGTGTAATTTATTCTTTCGGATCTGCGACTCAGTCAGTGTCGCTGATAACTCGATTGCCTGACGGAGTGTGGTAGGGTTGCTACCAGTAATAATGTCTTGTACCGAGTCAGGCGGGCCGTCGATGTACCTTTCGATGGCCTTGTCGAGTGGGGCAACCATAGTCAGGCAAAGTAGACTCAACTCCTCAAACCTATCAGTATATGCCCTGTGTTCGCCACTATCTTGTTTCAAATCATCAAACTCCTTCTCCAACGCTCGTTGTTCATGACGAGGACAAAACACCCTCATCATAAGAGCTCTCAGTTCAGCCCATGTCTGTGCTAGAGCAACATCTGCACCCCGGTCTCTCATTACCCCATTCCACCATGTAAGGGCCCTCTTCTGAAACACGCTTAAAGAAAACTCGACCTTGCGATTATCCGGACACTGCACGTGGCGAAAAGTATTCTCGATGCTCTCGAATCATTGAAGAAGCCCAGTTGCTCCCTCAGAACCACTAAACTTGAGTGGTTTTGCCGAGTTAAAGTTCTTGAAATTGCATGTACCATTGTTGTTGTTGTTGGCCTAGTTCCATTGAGCAAAGAGATTTGGGAATTGAGCAGCCATCTGCTGCGCAATAATTTCTGCCAGCTCGGCAGTTGCTATCTGGTGTTCGCGTCGAGGAGGCATTCTAAAAGAGGAAAACATGAAAGGAAACGAGTGAGATGATTGGATGAAGAGAATGAGATGAAACAGAATCAACAA
The DNA here is from genome assembly GCF_002127325.2 of Helianthus annuus. NCBI lineage: Eukaryota > Viridiplantae > Streptophyta > Magnoliopsida > Asterales > Asteraceae > Helianthus > Helianthus annuus. The sequence goes on from NC_035433.2 coordinate 22,654,687, forward strand.
AAGCAAAGATGGTGGTTACGCATCGCAAAGCAAACAAGCGACACGAAATGTCTAGTCAAAGTAAGTGGGTCAAAAATAATGTATCGCGAAGACATGTTCGCCTATAAGTGAACACTCACCCCAAGAGTTCCCAGGTAAGAGTGACTGGTCCGATTATGTGGATTTGTACGAACACTCTAGCCTTAGACAGAAAACCCAGGGTACAGGCATTCACTCTTCCAATTCGCACGTGTTCACATTATTAAAACCCAAAAACCTTGACGAGATTTTTGAAAATCCAAAGGGTTCAAAACCATATAACAGAGGGTTCAAAACCTAGTAATCAATCATCCTAGAACAGATGATTAATTTTCAAAGCGGAATCGGAATCGAAGTTCCCGTTGTGGTTATCACCTAAGGATAGGTGATGTGCATGTTTTAAAATCTAAACACAAGATAACTTGTGTTAGGGTCCTAGAAAGTTATAGTCTAGGTCAAAGCATTACTAATAACCTAATTCCCTATAACCAATGGCTCTGATACCAACTCTTCTGTCACACCCCGGCCGCGTATAACATGCAACCGCGACGGAAACGCCGGGGAGTGTGTTGTGGACATAATTAATTGTTTCATAACCATGGAAATTAAAGTTACATTTTTATTTATCAAACAGAAGTGTTACATTGTCTTAAACAGGAAACAGAGAGTTCATAACATAATTAAACTAATCTATCTTCATTTTTAGTCTCTAAGGCACAGGTCCGCCCTAGTGTCATGATCATCATCCTATGGAATAGCTCCTGAAAACACATGTGAAAGTAGGTACGTCAGCATAAAAATGCCTGTGAGATACATAGGTTTTGTGAAAATGGGATTCATGACTTGAATTTAAAGAAATGTTTAATAACATTCAGTCATGAACCTTGTAATTTGTCTTGCTTTGTAAACCTTTTGAAAAACGATAATATCAGATGATATGTATAGATAAGTGTAAGGTTAAACGAGTAACCAAGTAAAATGAGTTGAGTAAGATAAGTTGTTTGTAAAAATAATGTCTTGTGAAGAGTATGTTATTTGTGTAAAATGTAATGTGTCTAAACTGAAATGACTTAGATAACGCTACGATATGTAATATTATACAAGCATTTATATATAGGAAGTACCAGCGGCGTATCCACCATGTTTGTACCATATTACATACGCCACGTTACTCAAACCATTTACCCAAACCAACCACCATGTAAATTGTTCATGTATAAATCAATTGTCAAGTGTTATTGTGTAAACCATATCGAAATGTCTATGTTCAATGTTGTTAGTGCACGAATGTCTATCGCCTTCGTCAATCCGAGCAGTAGCACGAAACTGAAGAAATCTACACTTGATGATGTCATTAGTTAGTAAAGGCAAGGTGGCAATCTTGTAATTAATGTAAAGTTTCATTAAAACCTTGGCCTATAAATAGGAGAGTTAGGATTAGAGTTAAGGATCTTTTAGAAGACTTTTCAAGGCTTTAGCTCTCATATTGTACTTTTGGTGATTCAAGTTTAGAGAGAGAAAGTCTAGAGAGAGAAAGTCGTTGTAAACGTGATTCTTGTAACGAACTTGTCATATCTTGCAATTGATTCACGTTTCTAGTACGTTATTGTGTGTTCGGTCACGCACGTTCACGGATTCCGCACGTCGAACGTTCGTTACGCAATCGAACGGCGTCAAAACCGGTCCTACAAGTGGTATCAGAGCTAGGAGCTCGATTGCACGATCAAACACATTGATTCGTACCAGAATTCAGCGTTTTCAGATCCTAATTTCATCAAATTCTTGATCTTTTTCACATTTTTCACGTTTTTTACTGAAAAACGTCAAATTGAACAGGTTTTTACGGTCCAAATTGTCTGAATTTTTGATATATTGTGCGCAAACACCTGATTTACAACCCTACCAAGTTTCAGATCCTAATTCCTAGCCGTTTAGGAGAAATTCGAGTTTTTCGGTCCGAAGTTCGTTTGAATCAGCTAGGTTCCGTTTGAAATTGACACCTATCGTTTGAAATGAGGGTTCCCGTTTGACTGGTCGTTTGAACAAGGCTTACGTTTGAATTATCGTTTGAAAACATAGCTTTCTGTTTGAAAATTGGTTCCCGTTTGTCCTGACCGTTTGAGAGTGTGTCCGTTTGAAATTGGTTAAGTAAGTTCATGTGATACAAAGTATTGGCAGCCTAAAATTGATAAGATTCAACTCAGTGATCACGTGATTTGTCAGTCATTTAAAAGGCGAATTATATCATGTTGTTTGTTTGTTTCAAATTGTTCATTAAAAGGTGTTGTTGAATCAGTTTGCATGTGACTTGCTGTGTAATAGTCACGTGAATTGTTTTTGCCAATTCACAAGATATAGAATCTGTCCATTAAACAAGTGGTTCAATAGAAATAAACACACAATTAAAGGTTGTCGGCAGCTTTATCAGTGAAGTGTTTTAGCGGCCCAATCAGAACAAAGGCTCAATCCCAACTTTTTTGTTGCACCGACCCATTATACAAAAGTGGCCCAATCAAAGTGTTTTACTTGTCCATTACACCGCCCCATTAAAGATTGTGATCATTAAAGATGGTTAGTGTGACATAAAGCGGCCCAATATGGTGATCATTAAAGATTGTTTGTCGGCTTTTGTGTGATTTAGCAACTCTTATTCACCGACCCATTAAAGAAAGGTGTTGCTGAGATCCACTAAAAATTTGGCCCAATCCCAATCTTTTAATTGCCGCCCCATTTAAACAAGCGGCCCAATCCCAATCTTAGTTACACTGCCCCACAACATTTGTGGCCCAATCACCTTTAACTGCCGCCCATTACTTACAATTGATAGAGTTGATTGCACCGACCCACTATGAATTTTGGCCCATGTGTTATTGTTGGTTACCAATCATAGGGCTGTAAGCTCATGTGCACCGTCCATTTAATCATTGTGTAAGATAAGGCCCAATCAGTGATCACATTTATTTTTGTCATTATTTGATTTAGTTGGCCCAACCAGAGATCACAGCCCACTGTTAAATAAGTGTTGTCAGCCATCATTAAGAGTGTTGTCGGCCGATCGAACAACAAGTTGACTTTTTGTTGACTCACTCGATCGAACAGTGTTTTTGTCCGATCGACCAGCATACTATCCGTTCGATCAACCTTCCGTCCGATTCAGTTGTTTGATATTTTTATTGATCGTTTATTTGTGTGGTTGCAGGTAATTCGAAGTGATTTGTTGTCACCGGATTTTCATCAAATATTCATTAGATTTTTTGTTTGTGTGAAATTTTCTAATTGATTGAAAATCTGTTGTTGTGTATATCTCATTACCAAAACATGAATTCTGAAATTTATACTACACTGAACAAGTTTGAAAATTTTACAGGTATCAAGGGAGAATCAACTGAAGAGTTGATCAAAAGGTATGTCGAATTGTATTGGGAGCTGAAAAGATTGAAGATTACCAAGACCAATGAGGAATGGGTTAAGAAGTTAGCAAATGTTTTACCGGGTGATGAGTGGAGAACGTATTTGTCAGATTTGAAGAAGATATACTTAGACGTGAATTTGAGCTTGTTTATCGAGAAGATTAAAGAGCGAGAACTTGAATTTCAAAAGATTAGTAATGCAGAAGCAGCTGATGAAGCAAAATTAAAATCTGAGGCAAATGTTCGAGAGGTAGAGGAGCAAGTTAAAGAAATTTCAGCTATCAAGGTGGAAATGAAAGCTGAAGCTGTAAATATGACAGAGAAGTGCTCAAACTGTGAAAATCTAAAATCTGAAAATGTCAAACTCTTGAGGGATTTAGAGAGTTTGACATTAGAAAACGAAAATCTTAAAAATTCAGAAAATGTTTTGAAAAATCAAATAAAAAATTCAGAAATTGAAAAAGTAAAAATCGAAAAAGATTTTCAAAGTCAAATAAAAATTCTAAAAGATGGGAGAGATGTGTTTAGAAAAACAACATTGAAAAGCAAAAATTGATAAATTCTCATCTTCAGAAGATTATTCAACTTGAAAAAGAAGGAGAGCAAGCTCGAAAGAAAATCAACGAGCTTGAAAATAAATTGAAAGGTTTTGTGATTTCTTCAGCTTATGTGAATATTTCATGTCCAAAACCGATCAATTTAGTTCCAATAAGTGACAATGTCACAAATTATGACAAAGTCATAATTGAGGATTGTGATGATAAAACTGATGATGAAAATGGGAAAAAGAAAATATTTTTGAAATTAAAAGAAAAGTTTCAAGAAACTGTTTTACATTCTACTGAAAAAGGTGAATGCTCAACGCAAAAACCTGTAAAGAAGAATGTGGAACAAAAACAAAATGTTAAAAAGCCGAAAAATCTTCAAAATTACAATAAAAGCTCATCAGTTCAGTCATCCAATCATTATAAAAAATCACAAAAATTTGAAAATCAAAACTCACAAAAAGTTGGTAATAAGTGGTGCAGGTCAGACCACAGTGCTCAAAAGTCAAATCCAACAATCAAGAGGAGGAAAGCGTATCACCAAGCCAACCAGTGCTTTGATCTGAGCGTTTGGTGTGACAATGGTGATTGGTACGATAACAGAGTGTGTTACCGATGCGGTTATCAAGGACACATTGCTGTTAACTGCCAGAGTTGGAGTTATGAGACGAGGAGATGCTATAATTGTCAAATCAAAGGACACATTACCAGAGATTGCCCAAGGAGATCAAATGAAAGATTGAGGGTTAATTCTCAGAAATTGGCAAAGAAACCAGTCACGGTCAAGCCCAAGGAACTGAGAGTTTCAGACCAGAAAGTCAAAGAACAGAAGGTCCAAGAACCAAAAGTTCAAGAAAAGAAAGTGAAACTTTCTCAGGGGCAAAAAGACAAATTGCGAAAGAAGAGGAAGAAGGCCAGAGAATATCTGGAGAAGATTTTGTCCTCAGGTTCACCCGACACATCGAATAAGAGTGCTGATGAATCAACTTCCTCAACTGCAAAGTCAAGCAAGTCGAATTCATCAGATACAAATCTGAGGACAAAAACGGACAAGAAGAAGGTAACATTTGGTGGCAATGAATCTGTTTCTTCGGAAACAAAGGAGCCACATGTCGGCGATGAATCTGACTCAATAAAGTCAGACAAGCCACATTCAGGCAATGATTCTGGTACGGTAAAGCCAGAAGAGCCAGTTGTTGAGGTAAAAACTAAGAATTCAGGTTTAACAATGGATGATACAAACTTTCCACCATTGTTGAACAAGAATTCAAAATAACCCAAGGAGAGTCAGGCTTGGGTGAAACTGTTTAAATGAAAAACCTGACTTGCCGGAGTTCCCAGGTTGGTAAGAGTGGAACATGAATCGACACATTTCTTGAGAAATTTCACTCTGGTGATTTATCTTCTTTCAAAAGATAAATCAAGGACATTAAGTTGTACTTGATTCATCTTTCCTACAAGTGGTAATTTGAAAAACAAAGTGATGAAACCCCGAGTTTATGAAATGTCAGACAAAACTAATTTTCTGGAAAAACCATTTTGATTAAAACAAATTTAAGTGTTTTGAAATCATAATGGGAAAATAGTTTGTTGTGAGGGGGAGTTCTGATTGTTTACGCCAGGTGGATGGAGAATTGAAGTGATTCTCATCATGTTGTTACGTTCTTGTACAGTTTGTTTCAAATTTTCCCAGAAAATCAAAATTGAAACATATTTTGATTTTAGGGGGAGAAAAATTTTAAAAAATTAGAAAATTTGAAAATGTCAAAAACATTGAAAATTTGAAATCGAGTTTTTGTTGCATAAAAGAGGAAATGATAGTACATCAGTGGTCTATCACAACACGCTAAAGATATGTAATGTTTAAAAGTGATAAACAATCTTACTACGGATGTGTCGGTAGATTTTTGCACATTTAGTAAATTGAAATGAGATATAAACCTAAATTCAAACTTGCTTAATTCGTGGGTAACTATTCTTGGATATATGGGTAACCCCCGAAATCTTGTTTGAAAGATCCCTCTTTCTGAGATACTAGGTCTTTATACTCAGTGATATCTGGGGTAGTATTCCGGGACTTCTGCTATATGGAAATACTGACCTAGTCCCTGAATAATACTTTCTGCAAAATGCTTTGAAATATAAGCGCAGCCCTCAGCAAGTGGATAAAACAATAAAATTGATAGTCACTGCTGTTGTAACAAAAGATCCTCTAAAGGGGACCCACCAAAAGTCGAAGCCGTCATCTCTCTGCATATACGGAAGTATCGACCTGAGCTCTCACGGTCCTCGCAATTTACCCCTTTACAGATATCATCTGTGGTATACTCACCTGTAAGACTGAACATTGGGATCTGGATACGGGAGTATATTCAAGTGGAGTGATACACATTTAAGTTCAAGTTTCTAAAACATTAATATCGTATCTCGAATCAATTGAAATTTGTGTGAAAATTTAAAGTGGACCAATATACTGACAATCTAGGTAAATTGTTTAAAACTTGAAATGTTTAAAAGCTTAACGGTGTTGGTGATATGTCTCAAAATCTGATATGATCCTCTTGCACAAACTCACAAAAATATGTTTGTACATATTTCACTTCTGCATTTAATTTCTGTTTTTGCATTTATGTTTCTTATTTTGAAAAATCCAAAAAGATTTTCGACAACTGATGTTGAAAAGCTGATATTCAAAATCTCAAAGGCTAAACATGATGAACAGTTGGTTTGGTTAATTGGTTTGAAATGTTTAGATGATTCATTAAGTTGAATCAGAATTTGGAATGTTTCAAATTTTGATAAATTTTAAATGTGAAAATTCTCAAATGTTTAGTTGATTCATTAAGTTGAATCACAACTTTATTGGTTTGTAATAGAGAGTTTGAGATGTGCAGGTTTCTGGTTTGTTGATACAGAAAGCCAGGCGTCGATCCCAAAAGCACGGAAGCTTGACGAAAGGGGGAGCCTGAAGAGCCTGAAGAAAGAGAGCAATGGAAGCTGAAGACAGATCCACTGGGATTTTGTTCAAGCAAGAAGACTCAAGAGAGAGAGAAAGACAAGTCGCTACGAGTTTCACTACGGATTGACTGCGGCAATATCCAAGGGGGAGATTGTTAGTGCACGAATGTCTATCGCCTTCGTTAATCCGAGCAGTAGCACGAAACTGAAGAAATCTAGACTTGATGATGTCATTAGTTAGTAAAGGCAAGGTGGCAATCTTGTAATTAATGTAAAGTTTCATTAAAACCTTGGCCTATAAATAGGAGAGTTAGGATTAGAGTTAAGGATCTTTTAGAAGACTTTTCAAGGCTTTAGCTCTCATATTGTACTTTTGGTGATTCAAGTTTAGAGAGAGAAAGTCTAGAGAGAGAAAGTCGTTGTAAACGTGATTCTTGTACCGAACTTGTCATATCTTGCAATGGATTCACGTTTCTAGTACGTTATTGTGTGTTCGGTCACGCACGTTCACGGATTCCGCACGTCTAACGTTCGTTACGCAATCGAACGGCGTCAAAACCGGTCCTACAAGTGGTATCAGAGCCAGTTGTGAGTAATTACACTTGAATCAGTTGGGTATTTCAGCTCAGAAAAGGTCTACAGAACATTTGGCCGGTTAAATTGGACTGAATTTTTGACAGAGTGTGTGAAACAATATACTTACCAATCCTTGAGAATATCAGATCTTGATTCAACCTGAAAGTGAGAAAAATGGACTAAATACAACCTTCCGTTTGAACGAGGATTTGATGTCCGTTTGAAAGGTGTGTCCTATCGTTTGATAATCAGGTTCCATCGTTTGAAACTAGCTTCCATCGTTTGAAACTGAACCTATCGTTTGAAACTCACCGTTTGAACATGAGTCTACTGTTTGAAACTGTTCCCATCGTTTGAACTATTAGACTACCGTTTGAAACTGATTCCATCGTTTGAAAAGTGTCATACCGTTTGAAACCATCGTTTGAACTACAATCTGCCATTTGAACCTGGTCTCATCATTTGAACATTGGCATTCCGTTTGAACCCATAGTTAATCCTATCATTTGAAACTTATACCTTTCGTTTGAAGAAGTTTCTCGTTTGAAATGGATAATCAGGATTTTTACAACATGTTTTCGGGAGTTGGTACGGTTCAAAGTCCGACAAGCATCATGCAAAACGTCAGCTTAGAAAACGAATTAGGAACCATGCAGAAGCCGCCATAGTTGATGAGTTTAGACGAGTATTCGGGGTGGTCCGGGAGATTAAAAAACTGGGTGCAGGCCAATCATTTAGAATGTTGGATGAAAATCGAACGCAAATATGTTCCTCCGATGGATGGGTTGAATATGTTGAAAACTATCGCAAGTCTTACAGATGCAGAGCAGATAGAGTTTAAAGCAGAGAAGAAGATGGTTAGTATTCTGCAGCAAGCGATCAAGGAAGATATTCTAGTTCTGCTACAGCACGATGAGAGTGCACAATCGATATGGCAAGCTTTGGAACAGAAATTTAAAGGCAGTGCATCTATGATCAAAACTAAGAAAGCGCTGATAAAGAAAGAATTTGAAATCTTCAACGGAATTAAAGGCGAGTCGACAAAGCAACTGATAGAGAGATATTGTCATTTGGTCGTCGAAATGAGAAGGTTGAATATCGACAAAACGAATGAGGAGTGGATCGACAAGTTATGTGATGCGCTTCCCTATGAAGAATGGGGAACATATCTGATGATGTTGAAAAATAGTTCAGATTTTGTGAACTATAGTTTGAGTGTGTTTATCGAGAAAATAGAAGCTCATGAGCTGGAGCTGGTAAAGATAAAGAAGATGAACTCAACAAATATGCCGCAAGATGTGTCATTGTATTATAAAAACAGTCCGGCAGCAACAAATGTTCAAAGTCCGAAGATTCAGACCGGGTTTAGTGCTGACAACACCTCCAACGTTGCATCCAATGCTTATCAGTCAAGCCATACTACTCCATTTGCCAACATTGAGCCAAACATCAAAGTTCCAGAACAGAATTCGCCTCAAAGTTCTACAGGTTCAAACCAGCAGGCATTTGTTTCTGGCGTGCAATGTAACATAGCAGTCAACATCAAGAATGGAAATGAGATAACCGAGAATGCTGCCAAGCAACACATTGCTTTACTAGCATCAGTTCTGGAAGCTTATGAAGGTTTGGTGGCGGGAAGGATCGGTAATCCTGATATGACAAAAGAGGATTACGACCAGATCAATCCTGAAGAACTTGAATTGATAGATATAAAGTGGTGCATGGCGAGTCTGGTACGCAGAGCTCAACGCTTTATGGAGATTACTGGTCGAAGCAGTCTATCAGGCCCTGATTAAAAGTTAGGGTTTGATAAGTCGAAGGTTACTTGTTTTAAGTGTAAAGAATGTAACATTCGTGCTTGTAATCATTATGAACAGTTCTATTATCAATAAAACAATGTTATTTTATCCCAATGTTTGTTTGGTTATGTTTTACATTTTTCATGTTTTGACTTTTGTTCAAATTCAAACTCTACATTGCTTTCTGGAGAGTTATACGCTAACTGGTGCTTAAACGTACTCAGTTTAATGCGATAAATACTCCAGAACATCAACATATACTCAACATACCTTAAATAACCTTTACATAACTTAGAAATAAGTTTTGAAGGCTTTGGTATAGCAAAAACAAGTTAATTCGCCTACAGGGACTAAAATTGATAAACTGCGAAAGTATGCCAATTTGAACTGTAACGAACATTCCGGAACATGTCCATAAGTTAAACATACTATAAATATCCTTTACATAGCTTAGAAATAGGCTTTGAGGGGTTTGGTATGCTAAAACAAACTTTTGGATCATTCAGGGGCTAAAAGTGTCAAAAAGTGCACAAGTTTGCACTTTCGCGCATAACTTACGTTCTGAATACATCCGGACATCCAAAAATTTATGTAAGCATTATAATATTATGCCTTAGTGTTTGGCATGAGAAAAATCCATTCGTCGCGTCATTTGGATCGTTTTTCGCGCTTATGCGCATTCCGTCGTAATTAACCGAACATCGCGACCGTACGGCCAAACGAACCGACATCCGGGATATTTTTTAGCACATTTTAAGTTCCCTATACTTTAACTTCATTTTAGAGCTTTGAAATGGGGTTAACGGGGCTTAAACGTGTCAAAAATGCATGAAATACCAAGTTTTGGAGCTACAGGGACCAAAACTGTAAATCTGCCAAACTAAGGGCTTACGGACCGTTAGCCAAACCCATACGGTCCGTAAGGAGTCCCCAGTACAGCAGATTCATTGAATCCACTTGCAGTTGGCCTTTCGTTCGTTCAAGGGGCAATGCCCTTTCACCCAATCAAGAGCCAAGGGCCATTTTAAGTAACCACAACATTTTGACAAGTGGACGCTTAGGATCGTGGCATGAAAACCAAGAAACGATCCTAACGGCTCTACTTTTCCTATCAATACCCCCCCTTTTTTGCTAAAAACTCACAAAATCTGATCAAAATGCTCTAAGTTGATGCCATTGCTTCATACCTGAGCTCTTTGATCTAGATTAGCATTTGGGGACCCTCCGTAAGTATTCTTTCGCTCTTTTATTCGCTTTTCGAGTCCGAAAGTCAATGTTTTGTTGACTTTCTGCATTGACCAGCCTATGGTCAACCTGAAGTTCATTAGAACTTCATAACGTGAGCGTGATCACGATGGTTATAGTCCGTAGTGACTATACCTACTGATTACCACGTTATCTAGGCTCAGTGACGAGTCGTAGTTTCGGCCAAAATGTGCATTCTTGCATATTTTGTAACCAAACTACTCGTGAGCATCAAAGCCGTTTGCTTTGATGCCAAACCTGTTTTCTAAACTTAGTTAAGCATGTTCTAACATGCTTAGCTCGTCACTTTTAGTATAGTGCTTATATAGGGTCGTAAGGTAAGCGATCTAAACCATCGCTTATACTTTCGAACCTGACCCATTTGGTCGATCATTAGGATCCGACCAAACACATTAGGTGACCATAGCTATAACCTTCCGAGGTTATACCTTGTGGTCACGATGTTAGGCGTTCTAGACGCGTTCTACGCGAACGACGCGTTAAAGTAGCATAAGCTACCTAAACGGGTCGTAATGGGACGCAAGCACTTAGGTTAGGTTTCATTTTAGTATGTAGGCTTTGTTAAACCGTATTACACGAGTCTCCATACTCGTTTGGTTTACGAACCCGCATACTATCCGATCCTTCCGATTTTAGGTCCGGTATATTAACATAGCTACCTATTAGGTGCCGTTTGATATTCCGTGATCTAGCATTGTTTGGTTATTACACAAGAACTCCAAAGCAATCTCAGGTGAGTACATAGAACCCCATCTTTTACTGTTTTCCAAACTGTTTTGGGGTGAAACACATGTGCCTATCTGTTACTTTCATGTTTTCCATGTTTTCACATCATATGCCTGCTATGTTGTTAGTACATTATAGTACACGATTTCATTACATTTCATGCTATGTATGCCCATTGTGTGCGTACTTAGTACATTGATTTACATTACATTTCTGTTGCATATGTTTACTCAGCATATGGACACATTGATTTACATGAACATTTCTGTTGCATATGTTTACTCAACATATGGACACATTGATTTACATGAACATTTCTGTTGCATATGTTTACTCAGCATATGGACACATTGATTTACATGAACATTTCTGTTGCATATGTTTACTCAGCATATGGACACATTGATTTTACATGAACATTTCTGCTTCGTATGTTTACTTAGCATACTTAGTACAATTGTTTACATCACATGCCTTCATTTTGTTATGACATTTGGTTTGTTTAACATGGGACAATACATTCATTAACATTAGCTACGCCGTTCGTTAGTAGGTAGTGGTACCATAGGAATTGACAACTCCCGTTCCTGAAATCCTGGGTTTGACAGGATTGTAAGGAATGACCGAATTCGATATACATAACTTAGATAAACCTTTAATTTGTTTAAGGGTTTATCGCCACAGTCTCAAGGCTTGGATGTATGCATATTTCACAATACCGCATAAATGTTAATATCAATAGAGCATGCATTTTTCCACAGAACATAACGTTGATTTAAACCACATTTTACTTCAACGACTTGTTTTGTGCATTTTACATATGGTTTAAGTTGGTACATTTCACTTACCGTACATGATACATTTTGGGATACACATTACATGATTTACATTGAACATAAACACGTTGACATTGATATACACATTTGGTGGTTTACATTGAACATAGACATTTGACATGATTTACACAATAACACTTGACAATTGAGTTATACAAGAACAATCTTACATGGTGGATGGTTTGGGTAAATGGTTTGAGTAACGTGGAGTATGTAATATGATGAAAACATGGTGGATACGCCGCTGGTACTTCCTATATATAAATGTTTGTATAATATTACATATCTTAGCGTTATCTAAACCATTTCAGTTTAGACATATAACATTTTATACAAATAACATACCTTTCATAAAACATTGTCTTACAAAACATCTTATCTAATTCAACTCATTTTACTAGGTTATTCATTTAACCTTACGTTCATCTATACATATCATCTGATACTATCGTTTTTCAAATGGTTTACAAAGCAAGACAAATTACAAGGTTCATGACTGACTGTTATTAAACATTTCTTTAAAACTGAAGTCATGAATCCCACTTTCACAAAACCTATGTATCTCACAGGCATTTTTATGCTGACGTACCTACTTTCACATGTGTTTTTAGGAGCTGTTCCATAAGATGTTGATCACGATACTAGGGCGGACCTATGCCTTAGAGACTAAAAATGAAGATAGAACTAGTATAACTATGTTTTGAATTCTGTACTTCCTTTTAAGACAATGTAACACCCGTGTTTGATAAATAAAATGTAACTTTAATTTCCATGGTTGTATAACAATGAATTCTGTCCACAACACTCCCCGACGTTTTCCGCCGCGGTTGTATGTTATACGCGATCGGGGTGTGATAAAGAACGTGGTCACTTCAAACGTGAATGTCCCAACCGTGAAGTAAATAATCATCAAAACCCGTTCACAAACGACTACTACAGACAGGCGATCTATCACAGACCAAATCAACAGCCAGCTGTTCAGAGGCCTCAGATCGAGAATAAACCAGAGAAGGCGCTTATTGTAAACCAAGATGATGAAAAGGTCGCTTCTGGGTTTAGTTGGGATAAGTTTATACCGGGAAAGGATGACCAGGCAATGATGGCTAAGGTAGTTGAAATTACTGAGACAGTTACAGAGTTGAAGGTTATCGATGAGGTGGTTACTGAGATTGCTGATGAGGTAGTTCCTGAGATTGTTTGTGAGGTGGTTCCTGAGGTGGTTGATGAAGTGGTTACTGAGGTAGTTGATGAGGTGATTCCTGAGGTTGTTGAAAAGGTTTCTAAGGAAGGTGCTGCAGAAGCTGAGGAATCAGTGACTGAAGTTCTCAATTTTCAATCATGACAGGAGGAATTTGATTATACCATGAAATCTATTTTGCCTCCTAACGTTTTTGATTCTTTTGCAGATTACTTTGAAGAGCCGAGAACTGGAACGTGTCCGAGATTTGAAGAAGAGAAAGAAGCAATCGAGGAGGTGATCGACGTTTCAAAGGAAATGAATGGAGAGGCTCTAAAAGAAATTGCAGACAAAGCGTTGATAAGCAAGTTAAAAGAGGTAGACACAGATCTCCAGGAGTCAGTTGATACGATGTCAGTTCTAGGAGAGGAAATTGGAGTCCTAGAGGTCAAAGTTGTCAAATCGTCTGAGTGAGAGTCGAATCAAGTCGGTAAAGTTGTGTGTGAGGATAAGATTGTTGTTGAAAATGTTTCAATCCCCGAAACACCATGTCAAAGTTGTTCACAACCTTGCATGGAGTGTCTTGAAAAAGACACTAAGTATCACGAATTGAAACAACATACTGATTTGGTGAAGTTTGATCTAGAACAGGTAAAAGAGGCATATGACACGTTATCTAGGTCAATCAAAATGATTCAAAAAGAGAGTATTGAAAATGATAAAGCAACAAAGTTGGCTCAATCCACATTGTTTGATAAACAAAGAGAAGTTAATTTTCATCTTGACACGATCGCATCTTTAAGAAAAGAACTTGAGTTGGTTAAAATTGAGAATGACAGAATTGATCAAAAGTTGATGAGTTATGTGGCTTCATCTTATGTGTTAGAACAAATTGTCCCTCAACAGCTACATGCTTCACCTGTCTTTAATAGCGTTCCACCCCCAATGTGGAATCACTATACTTAGAAGTATCCAGATGGGGTGGAAGCTGCGTTAAACATCAAACTGAAAACAATTGAAAATGAGTTACCTGATAATATTGACATCACTTTCACTGCATCTGACACTGATAACGGATCCCAGGTTATCAAAACTGTTATTGATCAGGTGTTGGATGATGAAAGTGAAAAATCTGAGAAGGCTAAATCGGTGGAGTCTGTCAGTGATTCTGAGGAGGATGGGAATTTCTTAGATCGTTATGTGTCAAAATTGGATAAAAGTGCGAATGATGATCCAATCATGGTGGCTTATACTATGATTGGAACTGACAAACTTTATTCCGACATTGAGTTTCCGATTCAGAATGTCAAGTTCGAGAATGTTGAGAAAGTTTTCAAATTGGTTGAAATGAGTGTTAACGAAATCAAGAAAAATGATTTCTTTTCGAAACTGAAAAAGTCATTTGATACTTCACGACCCAATAGTTCAGAAAAGATAGATGGGGTGGGTAAAGGTCGAAACAAGAAAAATCAGTTTAAAAACCAAGGTATTGGGATTGAGAAGAAGATGGCTAAACAGGTTGTCAAGCCAAAAGATAGGATAGATGATGTGTTTATTGCTGGTCCTAGCACTGAGAATGAAAAAGAATATATCTTTAGTCAAAAAGCTGTTGACGATTTCAATGCAGCGCAGAAGCTGAAAGTGGAAACTGTTAGTAACACTTTTGTCGAGTATGACAAACGTGTGTGATATCGTTGCAATGAAATCAGACATATGGCTAAACAGTGTCAGAAAGTTTTTAAGAAACCGGTTGTTGAAAAATCTGTTAAAAAACAAGTGGTTGAGAAACCAAAGGTTGAAAAACTTAAGGTTCAAAACAAAAGTGTTTCAAAACAAATCGTTCAAAAATCTCGACCAAAATCACCGGTTGTTGCAAAGGGTAAACAAGAAATGGTTTCTCCGGTCCGAATTCTTAAAAGAGGTGAAAAGTTGAAGTCGGAGGATAAGCCGAAATCGATTTTCGAGATTGGCGAATCCTCTACGTCTCACAAGACTTCAAAGTTTTACCCCAAAGCAAAAGTTTTTGAAAATCAATCTTGGATCATGAAATCGAAACCGCCAGTTGAAATCAAGAAAATGGAAAGTGTTTTGAAAAATGAGTCAAATCTTGTGAAAGATGATGTTGTTGTGTTTAAATCTGAGCTTGATAAGTTTTTGTCAGAATTTCCCACACATAACAACAAAGTAAAACAAGGTGTGAAAGAAAATGCGTCAAATGTCACATTTAGCTTTCCTAAAATCAATGAGAAGTGCGATGTAGTGTTTGGATCCGTGTCAGAAGTCAAGAAATCGTGGGCATCATTGTTTGAGTAATGTGTTTGTGTGTTGGTTGCAGGGGCTGCCCAAGTCTGTTCTTTCGAGGTGGATAATGGACAGTGGAGCATCACGCCACATGACTGGGTCATTAGCTCTCTTGTATGATGTCAAGGCTATAAATGGAAGCTACGTGGGGTTTGCTGGAAACCAAGGTGGCAGAATTGTCGGCCAGGGAAAGCTTACCAACGGCGTGATATCTTTTGACAAAGTGAACTACATTGTAGAGTTGACAAACAATTTGTTAAGCATATCACAAATATGTGATAAGGATTTTAGTGTTCATTTTACAAAATCAGAGTGTTTGGTTTTAAAGCCAGGGTTTAAAGTCCCTGATGAGTTGGTGCTGTTGCGCTCTCCGAGGGTTAACGATCTTTACATTCTAGATATGAGCGCTGCAACGCCAACAACTCCTCAAAAACAATGTTTTGTTACAAAATCAAACGCTACTGAAAAAGAAACTGTGATGTGGCACCGGAAAATGGGTCATATTCATGTACGAAAGATGAATTTTCTGGTGCACAATGATTTAGTTGAGGGTGTAAATGTTAAGAATTTTCATTTGCCTGATGATTGCATTGCTTGTAAAAAGGGTAAACAGGTTCGAAAGTCACATCCGTCGAAGATGCTCAACACAATCAGGTTACCTCTCGAGAGATTGCATATGGATCTCTTCGGGCCTGTCAACGTCAAAAGCATCAGCGGGGATTCTTATTGTTTGGTGGTGACAAATGATTATTCGAGGTTTTCATGGGTTGCATGTTTGGAGAGAAAAGATGAAACTTTCGAGACATTGAAGATTTTGTTTAAGAAGATGGAAACGGTGTACAAGCTGCCAATCAGGAGAATTCGGAGTGACAATGGAACGGAGTTCAAGAATAACAAAATGTACGAGTTCTCCAACGAGAAAGGGATATTACATGAATTCAGTGCGCCGTACACACCACAGCAAAATGGTGTGGCTGAACGAAAGAACAGGACCCTAATCGAGACTGCACGTACAATGTTGGCTGATTCCAAGCTTCCGATTTACTTCTGGAGTGAAGCAGTTTCAGCGGCATGCTATACATTGAATCGAGTTCTCACCGTGAAGAAATACAAAAAGACGTGTTTTGAGCTGCTACACCGTTACAAGCCAAATCTTGAGTTCCTAGAACCTTTTGGCTCTCCGTGTACTTTTATAGATGAAGATGGTAAATTCGGAGCAAAAGCGAATGAAGGGTTCTTTGTAGGTTACGCCAGCCCACTAAAAAGGGTGTTTGTACCATGTCTGGGGAAGGTGATACAGGTCCATCATGTGGATTGTCAGAAGCACACACCATCGCAACAACTTCCCGGACAAAGATTCTTGTTCGACTACGACAAGCTCTGGGAATCGTTTCATTTGCCGTCCGAGTCGAGTGATGAGGAACTTGCTCTTATGTACCTGTATCAGCAAAGTCAGTCACAAGAGCCAGTATCTAGACCGCTAGATGTTTCTATACCCACCGTGGGTACTCACGATGATGAAGCAGGACCAAGTGGAACTATTCATGAACCGCCAGAGGAACCAGCTCCGTCATTTGACGTTTCTGACGACTCAGAGGAGGAACCCGATCCTACCTTTGATGAGGAACCAAATGAGACATCAGAGGAGGCTGTTGATCAAACCGTTGATCTCGACATTTCGAATCTGGAATCGGAAGTAGTGGTGCCTGATACGGTGATGCCACGGACGCTGTCTTACCACCCTTCAGAACAAATTATTGGCGATCTACAGAGTGGTGTCAAGATGAGACATCAGATAGACCATGCTTTAACATGTTTTTATTCATCTATGGCTGATATGCAAAAAGAAGTCTCACTTAAATGTTTTATTTCGCAGATAGAGCCCAGGACCTACAAAGAAGCATTGACCGAGGACAGTTGGGTGAATGCTATGCAGGAGGAACTGCAACAGTTCGAGAAATTGGGCGTCTGGAGACTTGTTGATTTGCCAAAGAATCAGAAGTTGATAAAGACGAAATGGGTGTTTAAATGTAAACGTGATGATAGAGGAGTCGTGGTGAGGAACAAAGCACGTCTAGTGGTCCAAGGCTTCAGCCAGCAGGAGGGAATAGACTATGATGAGGTTTACGCGCCGGTTGCAAGGCTTGAAGCAATTCGCATCTTTCTAGCCTTTGCATCTTGGAAAGATTTCAAAGTCTATCAACTCGATGTTAAATCCGCTTTCCTGTACGGCAAAATTAGAGAAGAAGTTTACATGGGGCAACCACCGGGGTTTGCAGATCCACTGAACAAAGACAAGGTGTATCTACTGGATAAAGCATTATACGGTTTGCACCAGGCCCCGAGAGCCTGGTATGAGACGCTTTCGACCTACTTGCTGGACAACGGGTTCACGAGAGGCACAGTAGACAGCACTCTGTTCACAAAAGAAGAAGCAGGCCACTTGCTGATCGTGCAGATATACGTTGATGACATCATTTTCGGTTCCACCAACGATGATTTGTGTAAAGAGTTCGAGAGAGTAATGAAGAAGAAGTTCGAAATGAGTTCGATGGGGGAGATGAAGTTCTTCCTCGGGCTGCAAGTAGAACAAATGCCCGACGGAATCTTCATTCACCAGTCAAAGTATGTAAAGGACGTGCTCGATAAGTTCGATATGACAGATTGCAGTCCTGCATCCACCCCCCTGCGCAGAACCATGGTATTTGTCCTGATGAACAAGGCGTGAAGATGGATGAAACGTTATACCGATCGATCATTGGTTCGTTAATGTATCTCACAGCTTCCCGTCCTGACATTATGTACCCGACATGTCTCTGTGCAAGATATCAGTCGAATCCGAAGCAGTCACACCTGACGATAGTCAAACGCATCTTACGGTATTTGAAGGGCTGCCCAGGCATCGGCTTGTGGTACCCTCGTTTGGGTGACTTTACTTTATCCGGTTTCGCTGATTCAGATTTTGGTAGCTGTAAGCAGAATGCAAAGTCCACCACTGCTGGGTGCCAGTTCTTCGGAACTCGGCTTGTTACCTGGCAGTGCAAGAAACAAACTGCAGTTACGCTCTCCACATGTGAGGCTGAGTACGTGTGACAACTCGAATTTCCAAGATTCCTATTTCGCATTTATTGCACGTTCATTGTTTGTGTAGTTAATTATTTGCACAATTAGTTGCTATGGAACTGTAACGTCTTAATACAATGAATCGTATTGTGTGATTGTACATGGTTGTTTGTTAATTGTGAAAGACTTGTCAAATGCATAAACTTGGTGGTGAAACTGTGAAATTGTTGTGAAATGGTGTACTTATGTAAAAGTAAATACTTGAGGTTGCAGAGTGCAATTAGTGTAATCCTAGTGATACTTAACCCTAATCCCTTTTTCACTAATCATTTCACAAAAATCCAAGCACGTACTTTCACTTTCTCTGGCAATCATCACCACCATCATCATTGGCACAAGATATTCCTCACTCTTGATTCCTCTCTTTCTCTAGAATCATTCAAGGTAATTGTTTATTGATTATTGTAATACTTGTAAACCTTAATTGATTGTTGGATTATTATCAATTCTTGATTCTTGGGATTCTTAGTAAAACCCTAGTTCTTCATATGATACTCTCTGTGATTATTGATTGGATTCTGATTTTGATGATAATGATATTGAATAGTCGTTTAATCGATTGCCTGTGATGATAGAATGGTTGGATATTGATTTGATGTTTGCAATGCAATGAAATTAAGGTTTCCAGATCGTATGAATAAAAGAACGTAACTGTTAATTGAGTTTAGGGTTGTATGATTCATGGATGATCCGACCCTTGATGATATAAGGAATGTCAGAGTTTTTGTAACCCTAAACACTTGTCTGAGTTTTGTTTATGACACTTAGTCCGAATTTTATTTCATTGTAGTGATTGTCCGACCTTTAAACATAGGACATGTAGTCCGACTTTTGGCTTTAAAACAAGTGTTGTCCGAATTCTTTAACACACATGTGATGTCCGAGCTTTTGAAAGGACAAGCTTCCTTGTCTGAGTTTTGTAATAGTTGGCCTTGGTCCGACTTTTAAACCCTAGTGAACAAGGGTCCGAGCTTTACAAGGGGTGATGATGTCCGACTTTTAAACCCCATGTTCTGTCCGAGTTTCATGACCTTTATGGTCCGAGTTCTTGGCCCAAACCCCTGTCCGATCTTTAAACATGTAAGGAGGGTCCGACTTTGTGACCCTTGCCCCCTTTTGTCCGACTTTTGATCCCAAACCCCCATGATCCGAGCTTTAAACCCACCCCCATGGTCCGACTTTTGGCCTAGGGACTCTTGTCCGACCTTTAACAGGGGAACCCCCCCACACACACTTGTCCGAGTTTTGCAAAGGGCAAGGCCCTGTCCGAGGTTGTGTAATGATTTCTGTGGAACAATGAGTTGTATGTTAAGTGATGTGAATCTGTTAAGGTGTGTATGATTTAATTGAAGCCGCAAACTCTGTTAAACCTGTTAAGCTTATTAACGATGTTAACATGTTAAGTATGTTAACAGTGGCAATTAAGTTAACATCCACGTTAGATTAAACTATGTAATCAAAAACGCGACACATGAATTATGTGAATACGATTAACTGTTTACGTGATGTATGATTCTGTATATAATCGAATGATACTGAATGCAACTGTATGATCTTGCATGTATGAACCGGTCTACGTGATATCATCCTGTACACAATAAGCACACAAAACACAGTTGCTTGATTACCAATGACTCGCAAACCCTAATTGGATGCAAACACTTATATCGTATCATGTGCAATATATCCTAGGTCGTGTGTAACGGACTTAGACGATTAATAAACCCTAGAAGCAATAACATACCGAGCAAACCAAAGTGAGTTCACACAGCCAAGGCATGGGGTTCCCAGGGTGGGAATGGGATTGGATTTATTTACTTGTGCATCTCTAGATAATGGAACGTAGTGATATGATATGATCCTCGGGTGAGGAAGGTGATTGATAAGATACAACTAGACTAATGGTACTAAATTGAACTGATCTTCGCACACACGCCAGGGTTGGCCGCGATATTATGACTAATCTTCGCACACATTCCTAGGAATGCCGCGAACTATACTCTAAACTTCGCATACATGCCAGGGTGGCCGCGATACAAACATACCTAGTCTAGAATACTTGAGAATTTCCCCTAGTCTTCGCATACATGCCTAGGAAGGCCGCGATACGAACTATTACGATACATGACTTAATAAACGAATACAAGGCATACTATACTGTTACAATTACTGAACTATAAACTGTGAACTCGCTCAACTAGTTGTTGACTCTCTGCTGCATGCCTTGCAGGTCGTTAGATACATGGAGCTTGCACATGGAGGAGCAGGTCGTTGTGGAGCATGGATCATGGATGCCATGTTAAAATATTTAAACATTTGAACTATGATATATTTTGGGTTTTCATACTTATGCTTCCGCTACACTTGATACTATAATTATGTTTTGAACACCTATCGTATTGAATGATTGGTTTGCAATTATTTTTACTTGATATTAATTACATGTTAAATATGATTGGTGGCTTGATCCTGGTCAGTCACGCTCCCAAGCGGTGGTATTCCGCAGGTGGATTTTGGGGGTGTGACAGTACGTCTCAGCTTCTAGCTGTTGCTCACAGATCCTCTGGATCCAACAACAGATGCGCGACTTCGGTTTGCAATTCTTGGATACACCAATATTTGTGGACAATGAAGCAGCTATAAATGATACTAAAAATCCGGTTCACCATTCGAAAACAAAACACAATGAAATCCGTCACCATTTTATAAGAGATTGTCACGAGAAGAAATTAATACGGATTGAACATGTGGGCACCGATGATCAGAAAGCTGATTTTTACACAAAACCTTTTGATAAAAAGAGATTTCACTATCTTTTAAGGTTAAATGGGATGAAAAATCTGCAATCTGGGAGGGTAATCGAATGTGAAGCCGAATTGGGCGGCGATCTGACATGAACCGTGTCATGTTGTTACTTTCTTTTGTACAGTTGTATTTCCTGCTTTTCGATAAAAACAAAAACACAAATATATGTTTTTGTTTTAGGGGGAGATTGTTAGTGCACGAATGTCTATCGCCTTCGTCAATCCGAGCAGTAGCACGAAACTGAAGAAATCTAGACTTGATGATGTCATTAGTTAGTAAAGGCAAGGTGGCAATCTTGTAATTAATGCAAAGTTTCATTAAAACCTTGGCCTATAAATAGGAGAGTTAGGATTAGAGTTAAGGATCTTTTAGAAGACTTTTCAAGGCTTTAGCTCTCATATTGTACTTTTGGTGATTTAAGTTTAGAGAGAGAAAGTCTAGAGAGAGAAAGTCGTTGTAAACGTGATTCTTGTACCGAACTTGTCATATCTTGCAAAGGATTCACGTTTCTAGTATGTTATTGTGTGTTCGGTCATGCACGTTCACGGATTCCGCACGTCGAACGTTCGTTACGCAATCGAACGGCGTCAAAACCGGTCCTACAAATGTAAACCACCAAGTATGTATATCAGTGTCAAAAATGTTTATGTTTAATGTAGATCATGTAATGTGTACCCAAAATATATCTTGTATGGTAAGTGAGATGTATCAACTAAACCATATGTAAAATACACAAAACAAGGTGTTGAAGTAAAACATGGTTTAAATCAACGTTATGTTTTGTGGAACAATGCATGCTCTACAGATATAAACATTTATGCGGTATTGTGAAATATGCATACATCCAAGCCTTGAGACTGTGGCGATAAACCCTTAAACAAATTAAAGGTTTATCTAAGTTATGTATATCGAATTCGGTCATTCCTTCCAATCCAAACAAACCCAGGATTTCAAGAACGGGAGTTGTCAATTCCTATGGTACCACTACCTACTAACGAATGGCGTGATCAATGTTAATGAATGTATTGTTCCATGTTAAACAAACCAAATGTTATACCAAAATGAAGGCATGTGATGAATAATTGTACTAAGTACGCACACAATGGGCATACATAGCATGAAATGTAATGTGAACCAATGTACTAAGTACGCACACAATGGGCATACATAGCATGAAATGTAATGTAAAGCAATGTACTAAGTACGCACACAATGGGCATACATAGCATGAAATGTAATGTAAAGCAATGTACTAAGTACGCACACAACGGGCATACATAGCATGAATTGTAATGAAAACATGTACTATAATGTACTAACGAACATAGCAGGTATATGATGTGAAAACATGGAAAGCATGAAAGTAACAAGTAGGCACATATGCTTCACCCCAAAACAGTTTGGAAAACAGTAAAAGAGGGGTTCAATGTACTCACATGAGATTGCTTTGAAGTTCTTGTGTAATAAACACACAATGCTAGAGATCACGGAATATCAAACGGCACCTAATAGGTAGCTATATTAATATACCGGACCAAAATCGGAAGGATCGGGTAGTATGCGGGTTCGTAAACCAAATGAGTGTGGAAACTTGTGTAATATGGCTTAACAAAGCCTACATACTAAAATGAAACCTAACCTAAGTGCTTACGATCCATTACGACCCGTTTAGGTAGCTTATGCTACCTTAACGCGTCGTTCGCGTAGAACGCGTTTGGAACGCCTAACATCGTGACCACATGGCATAACCTCGGAAGGTTACAGCTATGGTCACCTAATGTGTTTGGTCGGATCCTAATGATCGACCAAATGGGTCGGGTTCGAAAGTATAAGCGATGGTTAAGATCACTTACCTTACGACCCTATATAAGCACTATACTAAAAAGTGACGAGCTAAGCATGTTAGAACATGCTTAACTAAGTTTAGAAAACAGGTTTGGCATCAAAACAAACGGCTTTGATGCTCACGAGTAGTTTGGTTACAAAATATGCAAGAATGCGCATTTTGGCCGAAACTACGACTCGTCACTGAGCCTGGATAACGTGGTAATCAGTAGGTATAGTCCCTACGGACTATAACCATCGTGATCACGCTCACGTTATGAAGTTCCATGAATTTCGTGTTGACCATAGGCTGGTCACACAGAAAGTCCAACAAAACTTTGACTTTCGGACTCGAAAAGCGAATAAAAGAACGAAAGAATACTTACGGAGGGTCCCCGAATGCTAATCTAGATCAAAATGGCTCAGGTATGAAACAAAGGTTCCAACTTAGAGCTCTTGATCAGATTTTTTGTGGGTTTTACTCAAAGGGGGGGGGGGTATTATAGGAAAAGTAAAGCCGTTAGGATCGTTTCTTGAATATCGTGCCACGATCTTAACCGTATACTTGTCACAAAGTTGTGGTGGCTCAAAATGACCCTTAGCTCCTGAAATGGTGAAAGGGCATTGCCCTTTGGTGTGTTTGAAAGGCCAAATTTGCAAGAAAGACAAAATTCTGTTACTGAAGGGGCCATGCGGCCCGCATCAGGATATGCACAAACTCAGGCGGGCCGCCTGGGCCGGTCTGATCTGCACATACTTTTAGAAATGGCCGTTTTGGTCCCTGTTGCGTATTTAAGCCATTTCCGACACTTCTAAGGCCCGTAAAGCCAACTTTAAGGCCCTAAAATGATGCCTAAACATTGTGGACATGAAACATGCTCAGAAATATGTCGGATGTTGGTTCGTTTGGCCGTACGATCGCGATGTTCGGTTAATTACGACGGAATGCGCATAAGCGCGAAAAATGATCCAAATGACGCGACGAATGGATTTTTCTCATGCCAAACACTAAGGCATAATATAAGGATGCTTACATAAATTTTTGGATGTCCGGATGTATTCAGAACGTAAGTTATGCGCGAAAGGGCAAACTTGTGCACTTTTTGACACTTTTAGTCCCTGAATGACCCAAAAGTTTGTTTTAGCATACCAAACCCCTCAAAGCCTATTTCTAAGCTATGTAAAGGATATTTATGGTATGTTTAACTTATGGACATGTTCCGGAATGTTCGTTACAGTTCAAATTGGCACACTTTCGCAGTTTGTCAAGTTTAGTCCCTGTAAGCGAATCAACTTGTTTTTGCCATACCAAAGCCTTCAAAACTTATTTCTAAGTTATGTAAAGGTTATTTAAGGTATGTTGAGTATATGTTGATCTTCCGGAGTATTTGTCGCGTTAAACTGAGTATGTTTACACACCAGTTTGCGTATAATTCTCTAGAAAGCGATGTAGAGTTTGAAATTGGACAAAAGTCAAAACATGAAAAATGTAAAACACAACCAAACAAACATTGGGATCAAATAACATTGTTTTATTGATAATTGAATTGTTCATAATGATTACAAGCACAAATGTTACAAAAGTGGAAGAGTGTCTGAAAGATAAGAACTTTGATGGTACAGTGAAAGATGCACAGAAGGAAGAAAGGAAGAAATGGTTTCGGAAGAGTAATGAACGAAAGTTTAAGCGGCCATTAAAGTATTACAAAAGCGATAGGGATGTTTCACTGGGGGATATTATAAGTTGGGGATTCTTGCCTCAAGTGAATGTGTATGCTATTCGGGGAGAGTTTGGAGTGCAATACTTTGAGTACATTCAGGATATTATGTCTTTACCTTGGTGGGACGTTGAAGAGCTTTCTAATGTCAGAACTCTGGATTACCCAGTAAGAAAGTATGATGTACCGATTTGGGGTTTAATGAAGTTTGAAGCTTTCAGAGGTTTTAAACACTGGAAACCTCATTATCAAAAGAAAGTGAAGAGGGTAGATCCGGAAACTGGAATTGAAGAGACTATCTTGCACATCAAGAAACCGAGAGTGATCAAGAATATTCCGATGCCAAAAATGGAGCAGGATTTTCATAAGGGGTTTGTCTACTGGGTGTATAGTTGTTTGACAACAGAGGCTGTGATCACTTACAGAGTTGAAGCTGAAGTTAGATACATTCATGTGTATGATCCTCTATGGCTGGTTAACTGCTCGGAGAAAGATATTGAATGCTTGTTTGTTAACAAGATTGGTTTTAAAGCTGAAGATAAAGACCAAGCAATGCAGTTTCAGAAGGTTGTTTCTATTTTCTTTCAGAAAGGAATCAACGCTGACAATAAATGGTCTTCTAAATGGCGAAAGATTGAGGAAGAAGAAAAGTTGAAGAGAGAGAAAGAAAGGAAAGCTCGTGAAGACAGAGACAACATGCTACGGCATACAGTCTTTCAAAGGATGGCTGCTGAAGAATAGAAAAAGTTGATGCGGACGAAAAGCTTAGGAAGATGTTGCAGCGAAAGCCTAAACCGAGGGAAGAGAAATTCAAGTCGCTGTAAACAAGTGCTTAAGACCTGACTGAAGACTCCGGCAATATCCAAGGGGGAGTTTGTTGGTGCATAATGTCTATAGCCTACGTCTAAAGTCTAGCTCATGTCGGTAGCTTGTAGTAGGGTTTACATGGGTTAAAATGTAATTTTATGTTGTTTTAAGGTAATTTCGCACGAAATTAGATAGGGTAATTTCGCATGAACTGTCATGTGTAATTCCATGCGAAATTAGCTTGTTTTGAGAAGCTTGTTTTGAAGTATAACAATCTGTTTCTACTCATTTCTACCGTGTAATCAAGTCTAAAATTAATGAGAAGCTTGTTTTGAAGTATAACAATTTATTTCTACTCATTTCTACACTGATTCTAAGCTGCTTGTTTGTTTCCGCCTCTTAAACAGTTGTGTATTGCCTCTGATCGACTCATTGGTCGTAAATACGATCCTACATTTACGACCCTATATAAGCACAATTCTAATAGTGACGAATTAAACATGTTAAAACATGTTTAACGAGGTTTGAAAACAGGTTTGGTATCAAGACAAAGGGTCTTGATACCCAAAAGTAGTTTGGTTACAAAATACGCATTTTTGCCGAAACTACGACTCGTCACTAAGCCTAGATAACGTGGTAATCAGTAGGTATAGTTACTAGGGACTATAACCATCGTGATTACGCTTACGTTATGAAGTTCAAACGAACTTCGCGTTGACCATAAACTGGTCAATGCAGAAAGTCAAACAGAGTTTGATTTTAACGCTAAAACGTAAAAGAACGAAAGAATACTTACAACGGGTCCAAGAACGAAAGTTTTGATCCTATTACTCTCAGGTATGAAGTAAATACTTCAACTTAGAGAGATGAAATCAGATCAATGTGGGTTTGAACAAATGAGGAGTGGGGGTTTATATAGTTTTTGCACAACCGTTAAGATCGTTCATCGTAAAACGAGTTTCGATCTCATCCGTACACATGTGTCCATGGTTTTGTGAAACCATGGGAGCCCCTAGTTTCATTAAAACCATGTGCAAATGAGGGGAACAGCTGGAACAAGCCGGAATTTAGATTTTCCATTTTGGTCCCTTCCTAAGATAACTATGGCAGAATGTCGATTTTGGTCCCTGAATGTGCAAAACATGGTTTTTGATGCATTTTTGACACGCTTAAGCCCCGTTAATCCCATTTCAAGGCTCTAAAATGAAGCTAAAGTATAGGGAACATGAAATATGCTCAAAAATATCTCGGATGTCAGTTCGTTTGGTTGTACGGTTGCGTTGTTCGGTTAATTATGACGAAACACGAACGAATGCGAAAAACGATCCAAATTACGCGATGAATGGAATTTTATCATGCCAATCACTAAAATAAAATATTTTAATTATTACATAAAGTTTTGGATGTCCGGATGTATTCAGAACGTAAGATATGCGCAAAAATGCAAACTTATGCACTTTTTGACGCTTTTAGTCCCTGAAGGAGCATAAAGTTTATTTTTGCACACCGAACCCCTCAAAGCCTATTTCTAAGCTATGTAAAGGATATTTAGGGTGTGTTTAACTTATGATCAAGTTCCACAATGTCCGTTACAATACAAATTGGCACACCAAACCTTCCAAAACTTATTTCTAAGTTATGTAAAGGTTATTTAAGGCATGTTAAGCCTATGTCACCATTATGGAGTGTTTGTTGCATTAAACTGGTTATATTTACGCATCAGTGCGCGTATAACCATCCAGAAAGCGATTTAGAGCCCGAAATCGAACAAGAATTGATATGGGCAAATGATTCACATATTTATACAAATCCCAAGTATGAAATATAATATTTCATTGGTTTGGTATTTGTTTGATTGTTGAAGTGACACAGGTGTCACATCTTCAGTCTTCTTACCACTGAGATAAGCATGTGTACTACAAACCTTGCGGTTTTTCATGCAATTTTTGCAGTCGCTTTCAATTTTGGCTTTATCAGTCTTACCTGACCCATTTATTGAATCATTAGTACTAACCTTGCTCTTTGACTCAGTTCCAGATTTAGAATCTATCTCTAACTCTTTTGCTGCAAGCACCTTGTCTGCCATTTTCTTTAGATTTTCTGCAGTCATCTCTTTTGTCGTGTCGATTATCCCATCATCGACTTTCTTTGACTGCAACTCCTTCTCCCTTTCTTTTTCTTCAGCTTCTCTTGCCCACATTCTTTGTCTTGCTTCTTCTTCTTCTGCTATTTGTTCGATGAGAGTTTCAACACTAATTGATGAAGGTTCAACAACAATGTTTCCTTTAGGATCCAAATAGCATTCCCGTTTAGCATCTTAACGCTTTGCACTTTTTGCCTCTTTCCATGTTCGATAGATTTTATCTTTCATGTTTTGGGCTAACATCTTTCTGTTGACATATTTTTCTTCTTCTGTTCGGGTATCTTTGAAAGGAACGATTTTTGCCATGAAGGCATAACCAACTGCATCTTCTTCTGGTAGCACATCACTCCAGTCATAGCCCTCAACATCATGGATAACGGCTAATGCTCTCGACTTTTCTTTCGGAGCATCTTCTAACTGCTTCATTCTGGGAGATCCTGCTTTGTTTTGATGATAGATGGCCCTTTTATAATAGTCCTCACGGAATGGATTGGCCGTTTCATCAGCAGCTGCGTTTCGACATTCTTGTTTAAAGTGCCCCTTTTGCTTGCACTTGAAACATGTAACCTTTGATTTATCAAACCCTAATTTAGTTGAAGGTCCACCAATGGAGTATCTGCCTGTTATCTCCATGAACCTTTGAGCCCTTCTAACTGCACTCGCCATACACCATCTAATGTCAATTAACTCCATTTCTTCGGGGTCAAATTGGTCATAGTCTTCCATGGTGAGGTTAGTGTTTCTGATTTTTCCTGCTACGAGACTTTCGAAAGACTCCAAGATGGATGCTAGAAATACCATCTACTGTTTGGCTGCTTCTTCACTGAAATTTTGTGCCTTGTTGAGATTTACAGCAATATTGCACTGGAAAATGTTTTTCGGAACAGATTGTTGTTGTTGACTTGGAGTTGATGAAGACGATCCTCCATGATATCCGCTGCTTGGAGCAGGACTGCTATTTTGATTCTCTTGATTTGAAACACTTGGATTTTCTGCTGAGAACGCAGTCTTTGGTGATACCGTTTTTGGAGTCATACTTCCTCAATAATACAAATCAACGTTCTGCTGATACTGAGTACTGTTGACTTTATTTGTTTTCCTGATCTCCAATTCGTGGCTTTCAAGTCTCTCGATCAGGAGATCAACTGTCAAATTCTTCTTCTCCATAGTCTTTTTCAACAACAGAGCAAAGTACATCCAATCTTTTCATCAGGAAGTGAATCCATCAGCTTATCAACCAATTCTTCTTCTGTAAACTTGAACCCATGTCTAGTCAGCTCGATCTTCAAATGACAAAACCGTTCTATTATCTTTCAAACCGATTCATTTTTCATACATCCAAATAAATCAAATTCCTTTTTAAACAATTTTCTTTTGTTCTTAACAATTTCTTCTCCACCCACGCACTTTTTCTCTAATTTTACCCACAAATCTTTGGAATCTTTGTAATCGATTAGAGATATGATATCATCCCTTACTGATTGATGTAGTAATGCGATACATTTTTGCTCAGCGATGAAACTTTCTTGTTCATTTTCGACTAAGTTCTCATAGTCACTTCTTCCAATGTTAAACCCGCTCTTCAAGCATTTCCAACTTTGGTAGGCGAACGCCTTTAGCCAATCTTCGAACCTAGTTGCCCATCTATTATACTCCTCGATAGCCATTAGCTTGGGTGGTTTGTTGTATGTGCCATAAGCATTATCCACGCTCAATGAGTCGGCAATGGCTTTCTTTGGGTTCGGGTTAGGAGCAGTGTTGTATGTGTTGCTTGAAGTGGTCTCTCCTGTGTTGCTGGTGTAAGCAAATATGTCACTGAAAGGATTGAGAAAGTCGTCTCCCATTTTAGAGTACCTGAAACAATTTACAAACACTTAGACAAATTTTTGAGATTTCCAAAAATTTACACTGGTGCACTTGAATCGGATGACTGTCCGAACGAGTGTCACAATCAGGTATCAAGTGGTGTACACTAATCAGAATGCAACTTGAACGAATGGTTGTCCGTAAGAGTGACTGTCCGAACGAGTCATTGTCCGAACGAGTTGTTGTCCGATGGAGTAGCAGACAAACTTTTTTCAACCCTTCACCGATCGGATGACTGTCCGATCGAGTGGTAGGATGACGTAAGCACCAAAGATAATAGCAACAATGCTGTCCGAACGACCCGCTGTTCGTTCAGGCAACACTGATGATGTCAGCAACATGATTTCACATAACAATCTAATCCAAGTCGTTCGTACAGCTGTCCGAACGAACTAATGATGTCAGCATGCAAGAATAGTTCTTCATAGTTTTTGAAAATTTTGAACTAGTTTTTGAAGGAATTTTGTTATGAAATCTTGAAGGATTATGTTTTGATTGATTGCGAATCGATCTATCAATTTTATCAAATTTTAACCGTAGATTCACGTCCAATTTTATGTTTTTTTGACTTTTGTGTATAAAGAAGAAAAAATCAGTAAGAACATAGTAGAAAGTAAGAGATTATGTCAAATTTCTGGTGAAATTTGACTCTGATCGGCAAGAAGAAGCTCGAATTCTGGTGAATTCAGTGTCGTAGATCTCGATTCAGCTCCCTGGATGCTCTGATACCACTTGTTGGTCCCTCTTAAAGGATCTGTTCGTCAGGAACTTAGATGAATCGACTTTGACTAATGTGCGGAATCCATTTGATCAAATCACAGATGTACGACAAGGTATTCAATGCTTAATCACAGTCTGATCTTTCTATTCAATTGTTATGAAAGTACAAAAGCGCCTATAGAAATCAGACTTGACAGAGTTCTCTCTCAAGACAAAAGTTCTAAATGTCATACCCTGATGGGGTATTTATAGGCAACTCAGGATGGCAAGTAGTGCTGTGCGATCGGATAGCATGACTGTTGTCCGATCGGCTGACAATGCTGCCCGATCGGATGGCCCATCCAATCGTCTGGCATTAGTCAACAAAAGTCAACACTTTTACAATCCAATCCTGTATCCTGAGTTGTCATACTACATACATACAAATATAAACATTAATTGTTCACTAAGATACAAAATTTGACTAAATGCTGACGGAAGCTACAGACGCATGTACTAACAACGTGGGTGACAAATTATAATTTTCTTGTCTTTCTCCTCTTGTTTATTTGGGTTTTTACAGCATATGCTGATCTGTTCTATAATCATAAACTCCACCATTCAAAAAAGAATTAAAAATCATTTTAGTAAATATTTCTGAAATAACATTTAGAAAAAAACTTTTCTACAAACACTCTTTTAGAAAACAAAAAAAAAAACAAAAAGAAAAGCTCTCTAAAATATGATTTTGATGGTTAAAAACACGGTTCAATTACTTTTATAAAAATTTAGCTTGGAGAAGAATAAAAGATAGAATTCAATGTATAAAGAAAATATTATATTCTTTTCGCAAGATTTGTTGTTTCAAGTACCAA
The DNA here is from genome assembly GCF_002127325.2 of Helianthus annuus. NCBI lineage: Eukaryota > Viridiplantae > Streptophyta > Magnoliopsida > Asterales > Asteraceae > Helianthus > Helianthus annuus. Next base: position 22,686,159 of record NC_035433.2, read on the forward strand.
GATATTCACAATCAGAAATAACTAGTTTAATACCCATCCGGTGTATGGATATATTAAAGGTATAGTGACATACATATTTTTATTCTTTGGTACATGTCGAAACGGATTGGGTCAGATTGGGAGACTTGAAAAACATTTTTTGTCTACTAAGAGCAACTAATGTTTTAATATGATTACATAAACCGATCAAAATAATATTGATGCATATTTTGTACAATTTGAATAACCCATGCGACCTATTTTATATTAGTTATTTCGTTATTCTATCCAATTAACCTGTTAGGGTTCAGTCATTAACAAATCGACACGATTATAAGTAAGCGGGTCAAAATTGCCGCACAAAAGTTGAATTAACCAAAAACATAGTTTTGCCCATGCTAACATCTTCCTATAATTATCTCAATAACAATACTTTCTATATTCATAACAAAATGTATACAAAGTCCATGTTAGCATAGATAACCTGTTCTACTTGAGTCAAGAAACCGTTCATTTTCACGTAAAATCAGGCCAGCTATGGAGTTTTAGTATCACAAAGCTTTGATTTTGCCCCATATCCATAATACCTCAACAACCTTTCATCCGGTCTGTGATTCTCTTTCACGCTCACTTCAACCTGTTTTTAGCACCATGTACGATTCAGAATCTTTTTGTATCCTAAAAAACTCAAAAAGCTCGTGCCATTATCATCCAAATAACCAAATATATGCTAGAAGTGATACCTCCAAGAAAACCTTTTTCTGCATGAAATCTTCAATATCAAGCCTTGAAGTCGTGGATTTTTTTCACAAATAGGTGGTTTGTCCATCAATATAACAACCCTAACGTAAACCGACACCCTCGGAATAATTTCCGACACTCTAATATATTTTAAAATATCCCAATATGTCCCTAAAAACACCCCATACGCGAAAACGGGCCCCGAGTACCTTAAATATTAATAAAAATAATTAAAAATCAAATTTTTTAAGTTTAGGTAGGTCGCGTAAGCCACCCCTTAAGCTTACACGGGCCGCGAGAGGGTGAAAGGTGGTTGAACCCTGGGCCGCCACGTGGCCCAACACATGTCGAGTCTAGTTGATGATCCGGATGGGCTACACTGTTGACCAGCGTTGACGCGGGCCGCGTAGGTCCCGGTCTTGTGTTACGCAGGCCGCGTGAAAACCAAAGTGAAGCCCTATATAAAGGAGGCATCAGCCTTCAGTCGAGAATCATTCAAAATCGAAATCTTTCTCTAAATTCTGAATTGTAGGCATAACACACACGTATTATACCCCCCTAAATAACGAGGTTCTGCTCCGTTGTAAGTATTATAACCCCTGGATACATATTAGATACTCTGCCTGATTGATCTAGGGTTCCGTAACGGTTGTCGTGGTTCTGCCCGTCGTAGTCATTGGAATGCCGTCTCGGGGAGGGTATTACTAATGCTAAAATGGGTTATTATACAAACACACGTGCATTTGTGTAATTTATAGATTATTTCCAGGAAATCCTTACTAAAATCCCTAAGACAGCAATGTGAGTAATCTCCTTTTTGTAAACAGTTTTTACAAAACCTTAAATATTTTACAATGCAATTTAGCAGTGATTGAGTCTTTGTAATTCTTCAATTACTGCCGGTATTATGGGGTTTTGTATACATTACTTGATAACTTTCACAATTGGACAACGGGTTAGCCAATGTGTGATATGACCATAGCCACAGATCTGGTCGAGTGGCAAGTACTGAATGAGTAATTGTGTAGATATAAACATTGCGATCGCTCTCAATACTGTTTAAATTAATAAAACTTTTCTTGATTAAATTGGGATTCACTCACCAGTATTTCCCACTGACAAATGTTTTTAAAACGCGTTTCAGGTAACACAATGTGAAAGCCAATTAGAAGCCAGCTGGACAGCACTGAAGGCTTGGAAAAGTGGCTATAAAAGTTACCTAAATAAAAGAAGGCGTTTATTTAAATAAAATGGGATTTATCCCTATAATTAGTTTGTAATGAAAACTTCGGTTTTATCCCAATGTGTTATTTATATAAAATGTGGTATTTTACTCTGATAAAATATTTCCTAACTATGGTCCTGATGAAAATTCCGCTGCCAAATTAGACAATAACAGGATATCACCGAAACTGGATCACAGCCGCCCGTATCCGGGGATTAGGGATCGGGGGTTGTGACAGAAGGTGGTATCAGAGTGTTAGGAAATAAAAAACGGGAATACATGCATAATTGTATTTTCTTGTTATGTGTTATCTGACTATTTGTTAGTTTACAGTATAGGCGACCAAGGACCATCTGACGCGTATCGTCAATTGTCTGGTTCGCCTAGGAGCGAAGGTGCCTCTTCTCAGCCTGCCCTCTCGGGGTACTTTGCTGATACAGAAGAAGGAATATTCGTATTTAAGGCTCAATCTAAAGAGCCATTTTCTCAGAAAAAAAAGGGATGGTTCAGTAGGGGAGCACACGAGCATAGGAAGGGTATGAAAAAGTTACAAGAGCAGAGAGCACTAGCCGCAGCTAAAAGAGAAACTGATGCATATACCCAGGATATGCTTAATAGGGGAAAAGCTAATATCCATATCTTAGCAACCACTGCAGCTGACCCTAACCTGGAGTAAATGTTAGCACCCCAACCACGACCACCAATTCCTGATCAACCGATGGAGATAGAAAACCCTGAAAACCAAGTAGAAATTCATGACTTCAATCTAGAAGAAATACCTAGGGTACCTGCACCAAATCCCTTAGACCCAAATTACGACCCATGGTGGGACGACAACAGGGACTATGTGCAACGCTACCCTATTCCAGAAAACATGCCGATGCAAAACCTAGGAGCCTACCCAGGTTTAGATACTCTAGATCCCTATTTCGATAATGATGTATTCATTAGAGAAATCTTAGAGAATCCTTACCCATTTCAGGCCCCTATACCCCCATATCAGGAACCCACACCCTAGATTCCGAACCCAGTCGTAGAACCTGCACCCCCAATGAGTGTAGAAAATGTATAAGAACTTAGGACATTTGGTGAGGAAATTTTAGAAAGTAGTGAGAGAATGCGACAGGTGGGAGAGCGTCTCGTACGGAAATACGACGAATGCAATATGGATTTCTGGATGAATCCATACCCATAAATGGGATGGTGAAAACGGTAGTAGTAATAATAATAATAAAATAAAAATGAAATAAAATATGTGTGTACGGATGCCTACTATTATTAGTGTAATTTTATTTCAGTCGGTATTGTAATTTTTATTTCAGTACTAGGGTGTAATAGACGCATAGCATATGAATAGAGTAAAAGTCGCAATGTTCGACGCTTTTGGCCAAAAGTGTGTGACATGTGATTGGCTATATTCAAATATTATTGGTGATATTAATATGTGGTAAATGTTTAAAATTCAGATGGACAACAAAGTGAATTAGGAAAACCAGAATGATCATATCCAAAACGACAACAACTCGAATAACGATAATATGAATAATGTGAATCCGAACAACAATAACAATGGAAATCAAATGGATAATAGTGCCATCCAACACATAGTGGCACAAGGAATTATAGATGCAATGCCATTTATTATCCAAAATGTTAAGGAAGCCGAAAATAAAAGTAAGCATATCAGTAAGCGACCAAGTGTGCTGAAGAAGATAAGATAATGTTTGCTTCCAATTTGTTTAAGAATTCAGCCCTAGAATGGTGGAACACTATCCTCCAGTCAAGAGGAAGTGATAGGATATACAACATGGAATGGGAGGAGTTCAAAAATATGGTAGAAAGAAAATTCTGCCATCCCAATGAAAAGGAACAGATAGCAAATAAGTTTCTGAACCTTAGAATGACCGGAGTAGATAGTAAGGGTTATACTACAACATTCTTTGAATATGCTAGAATAGTGCCAACCCTTGCATCACCTAAACCGGTATTAATCTCCTGTTACATCTGGGGATTAATTGGAGAGATTAGGCATGTAGTCAAGGCAGCTAGACCCCAAACCATAGAAGAAACTGTAGAACTAGCCAATACCTTGACAGATGAGTTAATCCGTACTAGAGAAGAAAACCAGGAAAGAAACCTAACCCAAAGACTTACTCAAGAATTCCGTTCTGGAAATTTCGACCGTGGGAAAAAATATAGGATCTACATCTGCAACTTATTGCAAGTATAGCAAAAGGAAGCATTCTGGAAGATGCTCCATATATTGCAATTTCTGCAAAATATCAGGTCATAAGGAAGAAGACTGCAGGAAGAAAGTCAACAACAGGATATGCTACAATTGCGGAGAACAAGGACACATCAAGCCAAACTGTCCGAAACTGGCTCCCGCTGCAAATAACAAGAACACTAAAAATGCTAGAGCATTTGTTCTAACTGCAGATGAAGCCAAGATGATTCCGGACGTCATAGCTGGTACGTTTTTAGTTAATGATATTTTTGCTAAAGTATTATTTGACTCTGGTGCAAACCAAAGTTTTATTAATACTTCGTTTTGCAAACTTCTAAATCAGTCATTAACTAAACTACCACAAGAATGTCTCATAGAGACAACAAATGGAGAAATCGTTAGGATTTCTGAAATCTTGCAGGGAGCAAGAATAGAAATTGTTAATCAAAAATTTATTGCAAACCTTTACCCAATGAATCTGGTAGGATTTGATGTCGTGTTAGGAATGGATTGGTTAATAGCCAATAAAGCCAGTATTTTATGTGATCAAAAGTCAATCCAAGTAAATACACCAAAGGGTGAAAAGATCACAATTAAAGGAGATAAACCATCTAGATCCACTAAATTCGTCTCTGTGATGAAAACTGCAAGTTATATAAGAAAAGGATCTATAGTGTATTTGATTTCTATAATCACTAACACTAAAGGAAAAGAACTAAAAGGCAATCCAGTAGTTTCCCAGTTTACAGATGTATTTCCAGAAGAATTGCCAGGACTACCACCAGACAGAGAAGTTGAATTCAGAATCTATCTGCTACCAGGAACGGCACCGATTGCTAAGGCACCTTATCGTTAGGCACCCGCCGAAATGCAGGAACTGAAGAAACAGTTGGACGAATTATTGGAGAAGGGATTCATTCAGCCAAGCTTGTCGCCATGAGGATCACCGATTTTGTTTGTCAAAAAGAAGGACGGATCAATGCGTTTGTGCATTGACTACCGTGAATTGAACAAGGTCACGATTAAGAATCGATACCCATTACCAAGGATCGATGATCTGTTCGATCAACTGCAAGGAGCTCGATTTTTCTCTAAAATCGATTAAGATCAGGATATCATCAATTAAGGGTACAGGAAGAGGACATTCCTAAGACTGCATTCAGAATGAGGTAAGGCCATTATGAATTTACTGTCATGCCATTTGGTTTAACCAATGCCCCAGCTGCATTTATGGACATGACGAACCGAATATGTAAGCCATATTTGGATAAATTCATAATTGTCTTCATAGATGATATTCTAATTTACTCTAAGAGTAAGGAGGATCATGCAAAGCATTTGCACTTACTTTTAAGTCTATTAAGAATGGAAAAGCTTTATGCTAAATTTTCCAAGTGCGGGTTTTGGTTAGAGCAGGTACAATTTCTTGGACACTTAGTTGATCATGAAGGAATTCATGTAGATCCAACAAAGATCGAAGCAAATACCAAATGGAAAACCCCTGAATCACCAACCGAGGTTAGAAGTTTCTTAGGATTAGCCAGTTATTATAGAAGATTCATTCGAGATTTTTCTAGAATAGCCATTCCCTTAACCATGTTAACCTGTAAATCCATTAAGTTTGAATGGGGATCAAAACAAGAAGAAGCCTTTAGAACCCTTAAGCAAAGATTAACCAATGCACCCATACTAGCGTTACCAGAAGGAACTGAAGACTTTCTAGCCTATTGTGATGCTTCTAAGTTAGGTTATGGATGTGTGTTGATGCAACGTCAAAAGGTTATAGCTTACGCATCTAGACAACTTAAGAATCATGAAGAGAATTATTCACCCCATGATCTAGAACTAGGAGCCATAATTTTTGCCCTTAAAATTTGGAGACATTACCTTTAAGGTAGTAAGTTTACCATATTTGTCACACCCCGACCACGTTAAAACAACAAACCGTGGCGGAAACGTCGGGGAGTGTTGCAACATAATTATTGTTTCACAACCATGGTAACCAAATGTTTTGTTTTATTGAATTATTATGTAATGTATATTGTCTTTAAACAAACAAACTACATATTGTTTATTGCTGTTTTTAGATCACTGAGGCCTCGTCCAGGTCCTATGTGACGCAAACTTCCTAGCAAGCAACATCAAGCAATATCTCCTGAAACATATGTAAAAAAATAAAGTCAGCAAAGAAATGCTGGCGAGTACATAGGTTTTGTGGGAGTATTGGATTCATGGCTCGTTTATATGTTGCAGTACCTCGTTAGACTACAAGAGTCAAAAATACAAACCTCGTTTTGAAAAGTGTATTGCAACATAATTAACCAACTCAAATCAAATTGGTTATAGTTTATAAAATCTCGTAGCCATGAGTCTTAACCCAAAAACATTTGTTTTAGTAAAATAATTTGGAAACATCTCGTAAAAGCTCTTTAATAAAACTCGTATGGTTTATATCGTTTCGAAAACCTCGTTGTGTGATATCGTTTCAAATCGTTTTCCCAAGTGAACTAAATAATGACACGCAATGTAATATGATAGAATCACTTATATATAAGAAGTACCAGCGGCGTATCTACCATGATTCTAGCATACTACACTCGTTCCATTATCTAATCACTACCCAAAGCCAATCGTTTAATTCGTTTATCTCGTTTTAAATCGTGTATCTCGTTTCAAATCGTTTAACTCGACCCAAAATCGTATTCGTTTTAATAGTGAAAAATACTTTTGGTCGTCTCGTTAACAACATTCAAACCTTCGTGACTCGTTTAACTCGTTTCTTGTTTCGTATTAACAAACCACCAAAGGGTAAGTTAACAATCATCAGGTTCGGTCGTTACCTACATAACCCCCACACATAACCATGGGTGTAGTCTGATAACGGGATTTGTCAGATCCTATGGTACCATAACCTAATACTGGTCGGCTTGATCAGAGCTAATGAATGTCATTCGTTATGTAATTACAACCAATAAGTCTTGTTCACCTTATTGAAATCGTTATTAGTTTTGTATAAACCATCTTAATCGTTTTTGAAATCATCGTTTAAACCTTGAAAATCGTTTTGTACATATGATTCACCCCAAAACAATTGAAAACAGTAAAATAGGGGAACTATGTACTCACTTGAGATTGTAGGGTATCCTTGATTTTGTGAGCTATCGATGCACGGGCAATCAAGGAATCAAGTGGTACCTAGTATCGGATTGCTAGATAAATTAATCGACACCTAAATCGGGAGATAGGATAGAATGAGGTTCTATAAATCAAATGAGTAATTAAACTCATATGGTATGATTTAATAGTCCCAACATTCTGATTGAAAGGCCTACCTAAGTGCTTTTGACCCGTTTCGACCCATTATGGTAACATAAGCTACTATAATGCGTCGTTAGCGTATAACTATGATCGGACGGTAATCTATGTGCTATGCCAAGTCTTACATGCCCAATTATCCCTAAACATGTTACTAAATCAGATTACAAGTCAAAAATATGTTCACATAGTCAAATTACGGATTTTAGCTTCAAAAGGGCATTTTGGTCATTTCCTATGGGCATACAAGCTAACTAGCAAATGACTAACCGATCCTACGTGATCATAAGGTATAACCTCAGTGGTTATTCCCTATGTAATTATGATCACTAACTAAGCTTGGTTGGATCCAAAGATCGACCAAACGGGTCGGGTTCGGAAGTATAAGCGGTTGTTTAGTCCGCTTATCTTACGACCCTAAACAAGCACAAACTAATAGTGTCGAGTTAGATATGTCAAAACATGTCTAACCTACTGATTTGGTATCAAAACAAAGTGTTTTGATACCCTAAAGTAGTTTCGTTGCAAAATGCGTGCTAAAACGCATTTTGACCGAAACTTTGACTCGACACTAGAACTAGCCAACGTGGTAATCAGCGGCTATAATCACGAAGGATTATAACTATCGTGATTACAATCACGTTTCAAAGTTCAATTGAACTTTGACTTGACCAATTGATGGTCAAAACCGAAAGTCAAACTGTTGGCCAAACGTTTGACTTTCTGCACTACATAAGGAAAAAGGAAATAAAAAGAATGAAAGAAGCTCACTTAAGGTCCTTGCTATCTTTTCTACAAGAAGACAAAGTCCCAAATGCTTGAGAGAGAGCTCCAAAGCAGATGTGAAGAGAGGAATGAGTGAATGAGCAAAGAAATGAGTTGATGGAGCATGGTATTTATAGTTAGACATGAAGAACAAGATCACTCCAAGTGTTTTTCTTAGCCATTAAGCATGAAATCACAACCATACATTTGTTAGGAGCAGGTGCAAAGCCTTGGAGAGGTGGTAACTTGGTTACCACACAAAGAAATTGCAAGATTGGCCCCTGAATTTACAAACTGTTGCTGAAATCGAACGAGAATTGATATGTGTAAACGATACACATATTTATACAAATTCCAAGTATGAAATACAATATTTCATTGATTTGGTATTTGTTCGATGGTCTTGGAGGCACAGATGTCACAGTCTCCCCTACTTCAGGAAATTTCGTCCCGAAATTTAATAAGAGGAAACTTGTGAGAGCTCGAAACATGAAGTCAGAAAGATAAGACAATACTGGTTGGGTTCTGAACTTCTAGTAACTTTAATAACATTATGCTTGCGGTGTAAGAGGGACACTTATATACAAGTATATGAAGTGTCATTGGTGCGTCCACCGTACCTCCATTACATCGTTCACATTCCGTCATTGTTGCCACTATCAGTTCTTACACATGATAAATCTTACTGTGGTTTCCGTGCACTGAATTTCATAATTATGTACGCGTCCATAATTACGTAATTCCTTGCATAGTCCACACAGTGTATTTGATAATGTGTAGGGAAAAACCAAATGAACGAACCTGTGATGAGCGTGACTAGACCATCATTGAGTCCTGTAGATCAATAAATGATCTTTTAGAACAGACTACCTAGAAGTCTTTCCAGCTATATCACATGTCATTCCTGACCAGATGTTGAATCAATCTTTAACTAGACCACTCAAGGGGTCTTTTTCGAAATATGAAATGGCACTTATATAATCCAAGGGTCTTAACTACCACGTAGAAGCCCATTAAGGATTTAAGGTAGTACCTTTGAATGTCCTACTATGAATCCTCATATGAAGATATGGGAGATTCTATCAGGATTTCGAAAACAAATCGGATCGCACAAAACACAAAGGAGAACACATAAACACATAATCACAAAATCGATAATTGATTAATTCGACCTTTAATTTGTTATCTTTGGACCAGGGTATTTAAAGTACGCCAGGAATCCAATCCGTGGATTTCATTTGGCACTTTAAATATTTCCAAGAGTCTAACCATGAAGATAGGAAGATCTTAATAGGAATTCGGTTCTTGATGGTAAGCTTATCAAGCTTACGATAATAGATACACATACAAAAAGATCCATCTTTCCTTTTCACAAAGAGGGCAGGAGCTCCCCAAGGTGAAAAAGCTCGGACAGATGAATCCTTTTCTCAAATGGGTTTTTAAAAGAAATGAGCGTTTAAGGTTCTAGGGAGATCACAAGTGATCATGGGATTGACAGAACCACACGAGCAGTTTGTCTTTGTGTTGACATTACAAGGTTGCTTCAAACATTCATGCAATTGCAGTAGTTTAAAATAAAACCACAAATTTTATTTATATAACAACCGCATTGTCTGTTAAATGTTTAAAAGATAACAACCAGAAGAAATACAAAATACTAATTGTTTAAAGCTGCATCATCGATCGCCTCGTTGATGTTAAACACTCGTCCATGAGCGGGATTTACATTCACGTTCGCGTTCGGATTTGGATTAACATTTGCATTCGCATTTACCAATCTCGGGCAATTGTTGCGAAAATGACCCATTTCTCCGCAATTGAAACATGAACCAGGTGGGAATCTCGCAGCGTTCCCTTGAGCTTGTGCTGGGACCTGGGCAGCCTGATTTTGACCAAAACGACAAGTATTGGCCAAATGCCCAAGCCTACCACACGTAGCACACTGTTTACAGGCCTGTTGGGCAACATGGTGACCATTACATCGAGTGCAGTGAGGTGCGGTACCAGCATATGCTTTCTTTGCAGGAGGTTGAGTCGGTGGGTTCTGAGGGTTCTGTGCAGTCTGATTGGTGACAGCGAAGTTTTGGGAAGCCTTGCGCTTCCTTGACTTCTTCGATGCCTCATCCTGCTTCTCACCCTTACCCTTTTCAGAATCGGTTGACTTCTTTTTATCACCCTTGCGGGTGAGTTTACCCTTCCTGACTTGAGATTCAGTCAGGGTAGCAGACAACTCGATCGCTTGACGAACGGTAGTAGGATTAACGCCAGTCAGGATGTCCTGAATGGAGTCGGGTAAACCATCGATATACCTCTCAATTGCCTTATCCAACGGGGTAACCATCGTGGGACACAACAAACTAAGCTCCTCAAATCGATCCGTATAAGCACGGTGTTCTCCCCCGACTTGTTTCAAATCGTCAAATTCTCGTTCCAACACTCGAATCTCGTGTCGGGGACAGAACTCTCTCATCATGAGAGCTCGGAGCTCATCCCAAGTCTGTGCTAGTGCCACTTCGGCACCCCTATCACGCATCACTCCGTTCCACCATGTAAGAGCTCGCTTCTCAAATACGCTTGAAGCAAACTCAACTTTGCGCGCATTCGGACACTGCACATGTCTGAATGTGCTCTCGATACTCTCAAACCATTGCAGGAGTGCGGTTGCTCCTTGTGACCCAGAAAACTTAAGCGGCTTCGCAGAATTGAAATTCTTGAAATTACACGGTGCATTGTTGTTGGTATTATTGTTATTGTATAGCTCGTGGATTTGGGTCACAATGCCTGGAAGCACAGCAGCCATTTGTTGAGAGACAAGGGCTGCGACTTCCTCAGCAGTATAAGTTCGAGCGTCGGTTTGAGTATTGCGTCGTGGAGGCATTGTCTAAAAAGGAAACATGGGAAACGCGTGGGGTTGACAATTGGAGGAACAAAAGAGGTATTGAAAATATCGACACCACACAAGGAAGGCGATCATTTGTTCGTTACCTTGAACAAACAAACGACACGCAGTGACAAATCAAAGTAAATAGGTCAAAATAATGTATCGCGAAGACATGCTCGCCTATAAGTGAACACTCACCCCAAGAGTTCCCAGGTAAGAGTAACTGGTCCGATAATGCGGATTTGTACGAACACTCTAGCCTTAGACAGAAAACTCAGGGTATAGGCATTCACTCTTCCAGTTTGCACGTGTTCACATTATTTAAACCCAAACTTTGACGAGATTTTGAAAACTCGAAAGGCACAAAGCCAAAGATGAATCAGACTGGAAGGGTTCAAAACCTTATAATAGAAGGTTCAAAACCTAGTAATCAATCATCTAAGGATAGATGATTAATTTTCGAAGCGGATTCGTTATTGTGTTCTTGTTGTGGTTATCACCTAAGGATAGGTGACAGTATTGTTTTAAAATTTCTAAACACAAGTAAACTTGTGTTAGGGTCCTAAAGTTATAGTCTAGGTCAAAGCAATGCTAATAACCTAATTCCCTATAACCATTGGCTCTGATACCAACTTTTCTGTCACACCCCGACCACGTTAAAACAACAAACCGTGGCGGAAACGTCGGGGAGTGTTGCAACAGAATTATTGTTTCACAACCATGGTAACCAAATGTTTTGTTTTATTGAATTATTATGTAATGTATATTGTCTTTAAACAAACAAACTACATATTGTTTATTGCTGTTTTTAGATCACTAAGGCCTCGTCCAGGTCCTATGTGACGCAAACTTCCTAGCAAGCAACATCAAGCAATATCTCCTGAAACATATGTAAAAAAATAAAGTCAGCAAAGAAATGCTGGCGAGCACATAGGTTTTGTGGGAGTATTGGATTCATGGCTCGTTTATATGTTGCAGTACCTCGTTAGACTACAAGAGTCAAAAATACAAACCTCGTTTTGAAAAGTGTATTGCAACATAATTAACCAACTCAAATCAAATTGGTTATAGTTTATAAAATCACGTAGCCATGAGTCTTAACTCAAAAACATTTGTTTTAGTAAAATAATTTGGAAACATCTCGTAAAAGCTCTTTAATAAAACTCGTATGGTTTATATCGTTTCGAAAACCTCGTTGTGTGATATCGTTTCAAATCGTTTTCCCAAGTGAACTAAATAATGACACGCAATGTAATATGATAGAATCACTTATATATAAGAAGTACCAGCGGCGTATCTACCATGATTCTAGCATACTACACTCGTTCCATTATCTAATCACTACCCAAAGCCAATCGTTTAATTCATTTATCTCGTTTCAAATCGTGTATCTCGTTTCAAATCGTTTAACTCGACCCAAAATCGTATTCGTTTTAATAGTGAAAAATACTTTTGGTCGTCTCGTTAACAACATTCAAACCTTCGTGACTCGTTTAACTCGTTTCTCGTTTCGTATTAACAAACCACCAAAGGGTAAGTTAACAATCATCAGGTTCGGTCGTTACCTACATAACCCCCACACATAACCATGGGTGTAGTCTGATAACGGGATTTGTCAGATCCTATGGTACCATAACCTAATACTGGTCGGCTTGATCAGAGCTAATGAATGTCATTCGTTATGTAATTACAACCAACAAGTCTTGTTCACCTTTTTGAAATCGTTATTAGTTTTGTATAAACAATCTTAATCGTTTTTGAAATCATCGTTTAAACCTTGAAAATCGTTTTGTACATATGATTCACCCTAAAACAATTGAAAACAGTAAAATAGGGGAACTATGTACTCACTTGAGATTGTAGGGTATCCTTGATTTTGTGAACTATCGATGCACGGGCAATCAAGGAATCAAGTGGTACCTAGTATCGGATTGCTAGATAAATAAATCGACACCTAAATCGGGAGATAGGATAGAATGAGGTTCTATAAATCAAATGAGTAATTAAACTCATATGGTATGATTTAATAGTCCCAACATTCTGATTGAATGGCCTACCTAAGTGCTTTTGACCCGTTTCGACCCATTATGGTAACATAAGCTACTATAATGCGTCGTTAGCGTATAACTATGATCGGACGGTAATCTATGTGCTATGCCAAGTCTTACATGCCCAATTATCCCTAAACATGTTACTAAATCAGATTACAAGTCAAAAATATGTTCACATAGTCAAATTACGGATTTTAGCTTCAAAAGGGCATTTTGGTCATTTCCTATGGGCATACAAGCTAACTAGCAAATGACTAACCGATCCTACGTGATCATAAGGTATAACCTCAGTGGTTATTCCCTATGTAATTATGATCACTAACTAAGCTTGGTCGGATCCAAAGATCGACCAAATGGGTCGGGTTCGGAAGTATAAGCGGTTGTTTAGTCCGCTTATCTTACGACCCTAAACAAGCACAAACTAATAGTGTCGAGTTAGATATGTAAAAACATGTCTAACCTACTGATTTGGTATCAAAACAAAGTGTTTTGATACCCTAAAGTAGTTCCGTTGCAAAATGCGTGCTAAAACGCATTTTGACCGAAACTTTGACTCGACACTAGAACTAGCTAACGTGGTAATCAGCGGCTATAATCACGAAGGATTATAACTATCATGATTACAATCACGTTTCAAAGTTCAATTAAACTTTGACTTGACCAATTGATGGTCAAAACCGAAAGTCAAACTGTTGGCCAAACGTTTGACTTTCTGCACTACATAAGGAAAAAGGAAATAAAAAGAATGAAAGAAGCTCACTTAAGGTCCTTGCTATCTTTTCTACAAGAAGACAAAGTCCCAAATGCTTGAGAGAGAGCTCCAAAGCAGATGTGAAGAGAGGAATGAGTGAATGAGCAAAGAAATGAGTTGATGGAGCATGGTATTTATAGTTGGACATGAAGAACAAGATCACTCCAAGTGTTTTTCTTAGCCATTAAGCATGAAATCACAACCATACATTTGTTAGGAGCAGGTGCAAAGCCTTGGAGAGGTGGTAACTTGGTTACCATACAAAGAAATTGCAAGATTGGCCCCTGAATTTACAAACTGTTGCTGAAAACAGACTTTCTGCCCAGATGTGACGCTCGCGTAGCGCGACGGCATAGGCAGTAGGTGCTCGCGCTACGCTACCATGTATCAGGTTCAGCAAAGTTTCAAAAATGGCAGAAATGGTCCCTGCACGTGTTTAAAGCCTTTTTCGATGCGTTTAAACCCCGTTAACCTCATTTCAAGGCTCTAAAATGAAGTTAAAGTATAGGGGACTCAAAACATGCTCAAAAACATCTCGGATGTCGGTTCGTTTGATCGTAAAATTGCGTTGTTCGGTTAATTACGACGGAAGTCGTAACGAACGCAAAATCGATCCAAATTAAGCGACGAATGGAATTTTTGCATGGCGATCACTAAAATAAAAATATTTTAGTGTGTACAAAAATTTTTGGATGTCCAGATGTGTCCAGAACGTAAGATATGCGCGAAAATGCAAACTTACGCCGTTTTTGACACTTTTAGTCCCTGTAAGATCATATAAGCATGTTTTCGCACACCGAACCTATCAAAGCTTTATTTCTAAGCCATTTTTAGGTTATATATGGTATGTTTAACTTATGATCAAGTTCTGGACTGTTCGACACCATACGAATCGGTATAGTTTCGCAGTTTGACACAAATAGTCCCTGCGATCGAATAAACTTGATTTCGGCATACCAAACCATCCAAAACTTATTTCTAAGTTATTTAAAGGTTATTTAAGGTATGTTAAGCCTATGTCACTATTCCGGAGTGTTTGTTGCATTAAACTGGTTATATTTACGCATCAGATCGCGTATAACCTTCCAGAAAGCGATTTAGAGCTTGAAATCGAACGAGAATTGATATGTGTAAACGATACACATATTTATACAAATTCCAAGTATGAAATACAATATTTCATTGATTTGGTATTTGTTCGATGGTCTTGGAGGCACAGATGTCGCAATATTCACAGATCATAAAAGTTTAAGGTATGTTTTCGGGCAAAAGGACTTGAATATGAGACAAAGACGTTGGATGGAGATTCTTAGTGATTATAATTGTAATATCCAGTATCATGCAGGGAAAGCCAATGTAGTGGCAGATGCTTTAAGCCGAAAGTATCACGAAAAGCCAAAAAGGGTACGTTCTCTTGAATTAAATCTATATGTAGATTTAAACGATCAGATTAGAAAAGCATAAGAATCAGTAATCAAGGATGATACTGAAAAATTAAAAGGAATGATTAAAGAATTAGAACAAGGAACAAATGGAATTTTGAGATTCCATAAAAAGAGAATGTGGATACCTAAATTAGGAAACCTACATCACCATATATTAGAAGAAGCCCATAAGTCTAAGTATACGATGCATCCAGGAAGTGATAAAATGTACTAGGATTTAAGGAAAATTTTCTGGTGGATAGGAATGAAAAAGGATATAGCAACCTATGTTTCTAAATGTTTAACTTGTTCACAAGTTAAAACTGAACACCAGAAACCATCAGGTTTGTTACAACAGTTAGAAATGTCAGTTTGGAAATGGGAATTGATAACAGAGGATTTTGTTACCAAATTACCCAAAACAAGAAAGGGTAATGATACAATCTGGGTGATTGTAGATAGGCTAACCAAGTCAACTCATTTCCTACCAATGAAAGAAACTTTCAGTATGGAACAGTTAGCTAAATTGTATGTAAATGAAATTGTTTCATTACATGGAATTCCTTTATCAATTGTTTCTGATAGGGATAGTTGTTTGTGCAGTAATGTCTATCGCCTCCGTCAATACGAGTCGTAGCTGAAACTATTTAAATCTATTGCTTACATTGTAATATGTAGTAAAGGCAAGGTGGCAATTCTATAAATAATGAGATTTCTCATTATATCCCTTGGCCTATAAATAGAGGAGTTAGTGGTAGAGTTGAAGACTTTTTGCTCATTTGACATTTTAGGGAGATAAGCTTAGAGAGAGAAAGTCTAGAGAGAGAAAATCCTCAAACGTGATTCTCGGCACTTTGTACTCGTCATAATCAATAAGAATCACGGTTATAGTACGTCCTCGTGTGTTTGATCACGTTCGTGTACGAATTCCGCACGTCACACGTTCGTTCGCAATCGTTTCGGAGTCAAAACTGATCCTACAAGTGGTATCAGAGCAGGAGCTCGATTGCACTGATCAAACACATAGATTCGTATCGGATTTCATCGATTTCAGATCTGAATTGCATCGTTTCTTCATCTTCTACTCATTCTTTCACATTTTTATCCGAAATTTTTCAAAATTGAACAGGTTTTTAGGGTCTAAATTACATAATTTTTGGATATGTTGTGCGAAAACACCTGATCCATAACCATACCAAGTTTCAGATCCGAATTCCTAGCTGTTTGAGAGAAATCTGAGTTTTTGTGTCTGACACCGCGTGAAGTCAGCTTAATTCCGCACGAAATCACTAATTCCGTTTGAAAACACCTAATTTCGCTTGAAAATCACCTAATTTCGCTTGAAATCACTAATTCCGTTTGAAATTGCCCTTGATTTCACACAAAATCACCTTGATTTCGCTTGAAAACTGAGCTAGTTCCACACGAAATTAAATTTCGTTTGGTGATTTCGTGTGAAAACACAATTCCGTGTGAAAACTCTGATTTCGTTTGAGTGAATATTTCGTTTGAATTGCCTTATTTCGTGTGAAATAGATATTCCGCGTGAAATTGTTATTTCGTTTGAATGTGAAATGTCTATTTCCGTTTGAAAGTGTCTAAGCATCACGTGAACAATTGAAGTTATCGGCCACATAGTTTTGAAAGATAATCACAATTGATCGATCCATGTGCTGAATATTAACGGCCCAATCACATTTTAACATCACGTGAACACATTAATTGAAATTGATAGACTTTATGTTGTTTCTACTGAATACAAAAGTTTTGGTCCAATAAATTCAATTCAATTCAAGTATTGGCCCAATCACATTTAACAGTTTTTGTCGGCTATTAAAAGGCCCATGTGATAAAGTAGATGTAATCACTAAAATCTTCGGCCCAATCATAAAAATCCTCATGTGACATTTAAGAAATTGGCCCAATCATAATAATCAAAACAATACAGTAAAGAAATCGGCCCAATTGAATCCATTTCGTTCCGATCAAGCCCATTCATTCAGTGATTTCACCCGAACAACATTGGAACGAATCCGCAAATCTTCGACAACGAGTCTTAGGTTGATTTCATCAATACACACTATTACGTATTCAGTCCGTTTAAACTGATTGTTTGTTTGTTTGTTTGCAGGTTATTCGAGGTGATTTACAAGGTGCAAATACCGAGAAGTTGAAATAGTGTGGACTTTGAGATAATTTTTTTTTTAAATCAAGTCACTTAACAAAGAAAGTTTGGTCAAAATGTTTGATGAAAAGGAAAACATTAAACTTGAAAGATTAAATAATTGGTATTGTTGTAGGTCCCCTTGATGTTATGGATCTTCACAGAATCGTCTTTCCAATCAAGAGTGCGGAATCCTCTTGATCAGAATTAGCAGAAAACGTGTAGAAAACAGAAATCAGCAATCACTTTCAAACCGGGTTTTCTATTGATTATCAATCTCACGAATTACTATCAATCCAAAACCCTAACACACTCAAATTCGTCCAAGCTGTAGGAGCTCTCACGAAATTCTATCTCTCACAACTGTTTTGGCTGATTAATTGATTAACCTAAACCCTAAAACCTAACCTTGCTTATATAACACAAGGTTTACAACTGGGCTAGGTCAAACATCATGGGCTGCGAATTGGACAAGCCCAATTCGCCCCCCATCACCCAATTCTTTGGGTTTAGTTAGCCCAAACATTACAACTAACTATTACAAAGCTAAACCCGCTAACTGTTTATCGTTTAACTAATTACAAGATATCCAAAGACCAAATCTAAGCTGTTGTCACAAATATGCACCAACAAACTCCCCCTTGACAATAGCTTCATAAAAACTTTGTCTTCAGTCAAAACTTTGTCTTCGGTCTTCTTGCAATCTTCAAGTAATCTTGCACTGTCTTTGGTCTTTGGATAGCTTCAGCTTCAATAGCTTCTGTCAGCAACAGACTCCCCCTAAGCTGATGCATCCAATCACCAAATCTTCAACACGTTAGCGTTTGAGTAAACTCCAGTTTAGCATTTGCACAGCAATCTTCAAACTCTTCAATCTTGTCTGCAATATAGAAAGGAGGTTCTACCATGCATCCAATCAAACTCTCATCTTCACACTTCACAGCAACTTCTCAGCAACAAACTACTTCAATCTGTATACTATAAAACAAACATCTCGAGAAACCATAAGAATTTTTCAACAAAGTTAAATAAATTATTATTATTCAAGAGATAGTTTAACTGTATCACAGATTAAGCATTTTCAACTCATCATCAACACGCAAAACTTTTTGTTTAGCACACAAGAACCTGCATGATTTAAAATTTTGAACTCATTTTCTAACACCGTCTCCCCCTATCAGTAACAATTCCTCCAAGAATAACAGTTTTCCGTACGTTAAGAATTTTAAACAGAAAATGACACTATTTTTGGATTTTTATATTTTTCTGAAAGCAAGTAAATACAAAAGCATTAAGCACTCTATTTTTGTGAGAATCACTGGTAAGAAGATCATATCAGCACAATCAAACTGTTTTCACACTATTAGATAATTCTTTATATAATTTTTAGTGAAAAACAGTTCAAGACGATTACCAGTATGTTTGTCCACTTAAACAAAATGCATGAACATTTCAAGTACCATTACCATATGATACTTTAAGGTAAGTTTATTTATTTATTTATTGAAATACGAGCGTGTCCCACAACAGGATATACCCCTGCGATCAAGGTATGCACAAAGATTCATCGTAGTAGGTGAGTATACTGAAGTCATCCTTTAAGATATCCTGACTGTGTCTAGTTCTGCATATAATCTGTTTTATCATGTTGTAATTGCTTAACTATGAACACCCAAATAAATACTAATCAAATCCTGGAAATATAAACAACACACTCTATCATGCAAGTATCTTCCCTACCACATATTTCACAAGTCCAATCCAGATTTCTGAAATCTTAACTGGGAATAGGTTGAGAAGAGAATAGAATAGATCTTTAGTAGAGATGGTATAATATATACAGATCAGATGAGATTTTCTCAGTTTGATATAGGTTTCTTGGGTTTCTTTTGGGCACTTAAGGGCCTCTTTCGGGTGTATTAGATCTATAGCGTGACAACGTACAGCTAGGTCAGCATGTATCTGGATGCAGCAGAAGCTGTCGTTGCCTAGCACCTCCAGGTCAGCATATATCTGGATGCAGCAGAGGAGGTACACGACTTTTTTCAGAGAAGATTTCAGAATCAGATCAAAATTGTGTGTATCGGGAAATATACAGACATTCAAATAGAAATGAGCTAATTCCAAGTGACTTTCTTTCCTGGGGTCATGTACAATTTTAGTTCTAACAGACATACAGCCAAGATATCCCAGATGAAATAACAGTATAAAGACCCAAAACTTTAGATTTTGGCAATCTATCAATGCAAGAATTAAGGTCATTAAACCATACACCACTAATGTGTTCCCCACTCATATTCAGTTCATTTATGTTTATATCACATTGGTAAGTTGATTATTTCATGCTTTTTGCCTACTGGTACATCATATGATGAAGCTGCTATCACACTTAAGCAATTTAGGTTCAACTTCAGTGTGACAGTCTAACTTGCTGATGTACTATCATTTCTCCTTTTTCACACAGTGAAATCTCATTTTTGATTTTCTATTTTTTTTATGTTTTTGATTTTTCAATTTTTTTTTGTATTTTTGATTTTTTAGAAAAAAGCAGTAAACTATTTACAAAAATTCTTATGAAAAACCAGTTATTCAGGATTCCTCATCCCGTTGAGTTCGACTAAATGTTCAAAGCGAGCCCTGTCAAATGCTTTAGTATAAAGATCTGCCAGGTTATCTTCTGTGTCGACTCGATGTAATTCAATTAGTCTCTTTTCAGCACAATCCCGTATAAAATGATGACGTATGTCAATATATTTTGTGCGACTGTGGTTCACGGGATTATTAGTTATTGAAATAGTGGCATTATTGTCTATCATAATAGGAGTACGAGTGAAATCCAAACCGTAATCGCGCATTTGCTGTTGTATCCAGAGAACCTGAGAGCAGCAGCTTCCAGCAGCAATATATTCAGCTTCACACGTAGAGGTAGACACACAGGATTGCTTCTTGCATTGCCAAGACACGATCCTGCCTCCTAAGAACTGACAACCACCTGTTGTAGACTTTCTGTTTGTCTTGCATCCTCCAAAGTCTGAGTCAGTGTAAGCAACAAACGTCAAATCACTATCAGCTGGATACCACAACCCAAGTTTAGGTTTCCCCTTCAAGTAACGAAGAATCTGCTTCACTGCTTTCATGTGTGACTCTTTAGGATTCGCCTGATATCTGGCACACAAGCATACGGCAAACATGATGTCAGGTCTTGAAGCAGTCAAGTACATCAGAGAACCAATCATTGCCCTGTATTGAGTAGGATCAACGTCTTCAGTACTTTCATGATTTGGGCCAAGATTGTGATTTTCACATATATGTGTGTTGGAAGTAGTGCAATCATTCATTTTGAACCGACTCAAAATGTCATACACATACTTTGTTTGATGAATAAACATCCCATCCGCCTTCTGTTCAACTTGTAATCCCAGAAAGTAAGACAGCTCACCCATAGCACTCATTTCGAACTTGCTCTTCATCACCTGCTCGAACTCTTTACACATGCTTTCATCAGATGACCCAAAGATGATGTCATCCACGTACACCTGCACCAGCAGAAAATCTTCCTTCTTCCTCTTGATGAACAGTGTACTGTCAATCTGACCTCTTTCAAAACCATTCTTTATCAGATGTGTAGACAGTGTCTCGTACCACGCCCTGGGAGCTTGATGTAACCAATACAAAGCCTTATCAAGTTTGTACACTCGATCTGGATAATCTGGATCAACGAACCCATCTGGTTGTGAGACATACACCACTTCTTGGACTTTCCCGTAAAGAAACGCACTCTTCACGTCTAGTTGGTAAACTTTGAAGCCCTTGAAAGTTGCGAAAGCCAGAAACAAACGAATTGCCTCCAACCTTGCCACTGGTGCAAACACTTCATTGTAATCTATCCCTTCTTGCTGATTGAAACCTTTGACAACCAATCGAGCCTTGTTTCGCGTGACTATACCTCTTTCATCCTTCTTGCACCTAAACACCCATTTAGTGCCAATCTCTCTTTCACCTTTAGGAAGATCAACCAACTCCCAAAGCTTCAACTTAGCAAACTGGGCCAATTCCTCTTGCATAGCTTCAACCCATGAATTGTCTTTAAGAGCCATATGAATGTTCTTCGGCTCCTCTTGGGAAATAAAGCAACTATACAAGCACTCGTTCACAATCCCAGTATTCATTGCTATGCTTCTTCTCGTCTGAACACCTGCAGTAGGATCTCCAAGTATCATGTCAACTGGATGATCTCTATTTGCTCGTGTAGTAGCAACCGCATCAACTACTAGATTGTCACCCAGGTTTGATCCAACCTCCCCCTGAATGTTCTGATTTGCAAACGGATTAATGAAATCCTCCCCCTGATTGGGTTCGGGTTCACCATCACTTGAATCAGTATCAGCAGCATCATGGAAAGTTTTCGGAGCATCTGTCATATCAACATTCGATCTAGGCATGAACTCGCCTTCATCATCTCCATTTATCACTGTTTGAATCAGCTGAGACTCATCTGCATTGAAAAACTCAGGAATATTAAATGATTTAAAAACACTTTCATAATCATATAATATAGCTGGTCCACTCGTTGACTGTTGAGGTTTGTAAGAAGTAATTTCAACATTAAACACAACCTCAATTTTACCAGTTTTTAGATTAAAAACCCTTTTATTCGGTGCGCCAGGTACGTAACCTAGAAAGTAGCCCTCGTCAGCCACCTCACCGAATTTTTGTTTATCTTTATTTCGCACAATGGTGCAGGGCAATCCAAATGGTTCAAAGCCTTCTAAGTTTGGTTTCTTGTTAAACATTAATTCATGACAAGTTTTGTTAAAACGTTTAACAGTCAAAACTTTGTTTAGGACATAGCAAGCTGTATTCACAGCTTCTCCCCAGAAGAGAACTGGTAGCTTAGAATCTGAAAGCATCTACCTAGCGGCTTCAATCAACGTCCTGTTTTTCCTCTCAGCGACTCCATTCTGTTGAGGCGTATAAGGAGCAGAATATTGATGTTCAATTCCCTTGCGAAGACAATAGAGATCCAGAATATGATTCTTGAACTCCGTGCCATTATCACTCCTTATCCTCTTGATCTTTGCATCATGGACGTTTTCCAGTTTTGTAAAAAGATCTATCGACATCTCTGCTGTCTCATCTTTTGTACCTAAAAAGAAAACCCATGAATAACGTGAGTAATCATCAGTGACAACTAAACAATAGTACTTTCCACCTATGCTCCTCACGTTCACTGGACCGAATAAATCCATGTGAAGTAATTCGTAAGGGGCATCTATGGAATTTACTGTTTTTGATTTGTGAGGTTTCTTGTGTTGTTTTCCCTTTTGACATGGAAGACATTTGTCCTCCACTTGAAACCTCTGCAATGGAACCCCTTTCACTAGCTCATTTTTAACAAGGTAATTCATTTTTCGATAGTGAATATGGGCCATGCGTCTGTGCCACAACATCGATTCAGCTTCAGATGCTTTTGATAGTAAACACGCCACCACTGCAGTTGGATCCTTAGCACCCATGTCCATGACATAAGTGTCATTTCTCCTTGGCGCTCGCATCACTATCCAATCGTCCGGTATCTCCAAACCTGGTTTCAACACTAATGCTTCATTCTTGGTAAAATGGACCGAGTGACCCTTGTCGCAGACTTGTGACACGCTCATAAGATTGTGTTTAAGCTGCTCAACATAGTTCACTTTGTCCCGTGTGATCTTCCCATTGGTCACCTTTCCTCGTCCTGTAATTCTACCACCTTTCGCACCCGCAAAATTCACATGTCCTCCATCATAATCTTCAAATTCAGTCAACAACCTCGCATCCCCCGTCATGTGCCTGGAGCAGCCACTATCAACATACCACAAGTTGATAATCCTCCTTAGCAGCTCCTGCACACACCAACCAAAAGATTAGTTAGATTGGGGGACCCAAGCCTTAATGGTCTTGGGTCGTCCAAATTCACCAACCACCGGAACATCCATCCAATATCCATTACTCCTAACTGGAGTCTTGGATCGTAGACCTGTTGGAATTTGATTTTGATTTCCACTAGGTCTTTGGTCCTGAGGGTTCCTATGTGTGTTTGGACTATTTGACCTTTGAAAATTTTGATTTTGATTCCAAGAAGCATTATTATTATAATTTCTAAAGCCATTGTTATAAAAATTTCGACCACCATTATTTTGGTATCGATTTTGATATTGACCTTGACTTCTGAAATTATTTGTATTTTGGTTGTTCATTCTTGGTGAACTGCTTCTAGGTCTCTCAAATCTGCCTGGTGGAGATCTAGGCTGAAATCTAGGTTGATTTCTTTGAAAACGAGGAACTTGTGGAGTTCCTTTTTCAGCCTTATCCACACCAACAGCAACTTTCTTTGCAGAGTTTGACTCTCTCTCCTGCTTATCACCACTTTTCTCTGGTGACTTCTCTCTCTTCCTCTCATTTACTTGTGCTTCATTCTTTTTGTTAGGATAGCAGCTAGCTACATGTCCTTTGGTGTGACATTTGAAGCACGACATCCTCTTCGAAGACTTCTTATCTGAAGCCTTTGAACTAGATTCAGGCTTTGATGATGATGCTTTAGAAGAATCTGGTTCAGTTTGCTTAGTTTCAGAATTTTCTTTGTTCTTGTTTTTAGCAAACTCTACATTAGATTCATTTTCAATAACAGCTGTTTCGTTTTTCATGTCACTTCCTTGAACAAAATTAATCTGTTTAATAACAGTTGGATTGTTATTCTTAGGATGTGAAGTTTTCTTTTTCAAAGCTGGTTTGCTGTTATCATTCTTCTTAGCATCATCACACGACTCATCACCTCGACTTGCTGTGGAACTACTTGGTGCTGTTGACATAAACTTTGTTAGCTCATCTTCATCAGGTAGGAATGAATAATCATGACTAAGAGGAGGTGGGACTTCATTAAAGCCTTGGAATCCCACACTAGTCTTGTCATTACTCTTCTTTAAACCACCCATCATATGTTTCATAACAAAAGTAGAATCCCTGAATTGACCCAATTTTTTTTCAAGTTCAACAATTCTGAGTTGAGCATCTGACAACTCTTTGTTTTTATCAGAAATCTCTTTTGTTTTCTCAGCCATCATGTCATGAGTTAAGTCTATGACTTGAAGTTTTTCATTTAATTTGCAGGTTACGGCTTCAATTTCACTTTCATAACCTTTTATTTTCTTCAAGTATGACGTTTCATTTCTTTTAGCAAAAAAGTTGGATTCTTTAATGTTAGACATCTCGCTTACCAAACTTTTGTTTTGTGCAGACAACCTGTCAACCTCACCCTGTAATTCACGACATTTTAAACACACAGAATTAGATTTTACCTCTCCTGTTTGTTTGTCAAGGTTGGCCATTAGAGCTGCAAGCTGAGCTTCCAATTGTTTATACTTAGCATCCTTTTCCTCAGCTACTCTTTCATGTTCAGACTTTTGTTTTTCATCTTCAGCACCTGTTGTCTGATCAACCTTCTTTTCTTCAGCTTTATTCTCTACCTTCACCTCAGCATCCACTTTCACTTCAGCATCATCTACTTTAGCTTCACCATCATCGATTGGAGTAATCTCTGCCATGAATGCTTGAGTGACATTCCCATCATTTTCTAAATGAATGCTCCAATCATATGAACCCTCTCTTGCAGTAGAGATCAATGCCTTTGAGCTGGAGTTGTTTGAAGCATTCCTGTTGTTTGAATTCTGGCTCGAATTATCTTGCTTTTGTTTCTGACATTCCCTAGCAAAGTGCCCATAACTTTGACAATTAAAGCACCTCACTTTGGTCTTGTCGAAACCAACACTTCTTCCTACAAATTTTCTTCCTGTCCTGTTCATGAACCTCTTCACACGCCTAGAAATCATTGCCATTTGCCATTGGAAATCCATCTCTTCAAGATCATCAGGGTCAATCTGATCGTAGTCTTCATCTAAAGTAGCAGGATCAGATATCTTCCCCTGAATGTAGTTTTCATAAGAAGCCACAAACGAAGCAAGTAGAGCCAGATGCTCTTCAGCAGACTTCACACTCATTGGCATTGACTTAGCACTACTACTCTGCTTAAAAGCTGACGATTTCTTTACTCCTGATGATCCTCCTGAAGCAGCAACAAAACACACATCAC
This sequence comes from Helianthus annuus, assembly GCF_002127325.2. NCBI lineage: Eukaryota > Viridiplantae > Streptophyta > Magnoliopsida > Asterales > Asteraceae > Helianthus > Helianthus annuus. The sequence continues at coordinate 22,711,807 of NC_035433.2, forward strand.
CATCCTGATTCACCATAACCTGCTTATTTTCACATGATAAAAACGCAGTAGCAGAGTCGCTAGAAGCGTTGTGAGATGAAGAAGATGTAAGCCCATTGTAAACCGCCGGATCTTGAACCTGATCATATCCAGTATCTTTCTTCTTCATGCTGAGCTCATAAGCTCTCAACTTTCCTACCACCTCTTCAAGCTCTTTTGTTTCATAATCTGCTTCACCCTTGATCATAAGAGTGTAGATATCCCACGTAGTAGGCAAAGCATCAAGCAGCTTGTCATTCTTCTCTACGTCAGAATAGCAATCGATCTCATAATTGTCCATTTCTGACATCAGATGGTAGTAACGAGTGATGACGTCTTCAAGTGACTCATGCTTCATGTACTTGAAAACAGCAAACTGCTTCTTCAGTAGATCAATCTTGTTCTTCTTGACATCCGCATTTCCAGCGTATCTTTTCTCCAAAGCATCCCACATATCCTTTGAGTTAGTGTACTTCTTGAAGGTATGTTTGATGCTATCAGGTAACGACATTTTGATTGCAGCCAAGGCTCTCTTTTCAGCCTCATACATCTTTTTATCATTATCTTGCATGTTCACATATTCTGTTCTACGTGGTCTGCCCTCAAAGTCGTGTGTAGGATTCACGTACCCATCTTCGATGCATATCCACATGCGCGTATCCTGATATTCAATGAAGGACTGAAAACGATCCTTCCATGTCAGATAGTTTTCCACCTTCATCATCTTAGGTGGTTTGTTGGTAGTACCAACCTCATGTTCCATCTTCAACAGCTCGTTCAAAGTAGACATGTTCGACATTTTTTAACGTAACAGACTGAGAAAACCGTACAAAGTTTGTCCGAAAACAGTGGTTACCAAATCACACCGTTAGAATCGTCTCGAAAAGACGAATCCAATGATATAGAATGTCAAAAACCGAATTTAGGATTTTCCAGACTGAGAAAACCGTACAAAGTTTTTTTTGTCCTAAAAATCCAAGGAATCTAACGACGCAAACGGTTTCGTCAAACGAGCTACGGATCTAATTCTATTTGCAAAACACTGAAAATTTTCCGACGCTTGCCAACTTAAATTCCACCCCTTAACTTCTCTACTAATTTCGCTAGTTTCAGGGTCAAGTTCGCTAGTTTTAATTCGCAGGTTAAGTTCGCTGACAAGTCAAGTTCGCTGGTTTGCAACTAGTTCAAATTCGCTGATCAAGTTCACAGGTTCGCAGGTCAAAATCGCTGGTCAACTTCACTCCAAATTCGCTGGTTAATTTCGCTATTACGACGACCAGTAAATTCGCCGAAAACCGTGGTAATTTCGCTGTGGAAAATTACACGGTCACCAAAGTCGCCTTTGGATTTAACTTCGCCGAGTCAAGCAACAATTTCGCTGATCAGACTGTTAAATTTGCTGGTAAATCTGCTGGTCAGTGTAATTTCGCTGGTCCTGCTGCGAAATTACTCAAATTCGCTAGGTAATTATGGAATGTTGATCTTTTCGAAATTTTGATGATTTTCTGGATTCTGCTAACACAAATCTGCAAAATCAGAAAACCTAATTAGTACAATAATTTCAAAAAAATTGTGAAGAACAGATTAAAAACCACGAAGAACACGAAGAACAGTCTTCGAATCTTCAAGTCTTTCAACCAAAATTCTTCAACACAATCAACCAAAACTTTCTCCAACACCTGCAAAACAGCAAACAACCAAACCAAAAGATCAAAATAGCCAAAAATTTCGAAAATTTTATCAACCAACACAAAAATTTCAAAAATTTATAAACCCTAATTTTCAGGTTTAACAAAAAATCGAAATCACTCCCTGTTTCTGCAGCAAACAATTCTGAACCGAGCCTTCAAGAGCCTAATGCTCTGATACCAATTGTAGGTCCCCTTGATGTTATGGATCTTCACAGAATCGTCTTTCCAATCAAGAGTGCGGAATCCTCTTGATCAGAATTAGCAGAAAACGTATAGAAAACAGAAATCAGCAATCACTTTCAAACCGGGTTTTCTATTGATTATCAATCTCACGAATTACTATCAATCCAAAACCCTAACACACTCAAATTTGTCCAAGCTGTAGGAGCTCTCACGAAATTCTATCTCTCACAACTGTTTTGGCTGATTAACTGATTAACCTAAACCCTAAAGCCTAACCTTGTTTATATAACACAAGGTTTACAACTGGGCTAGGTCAAACATCATGGGCTGCGAATTGGACAGGCCCAATTCGCCCCCCATCGCCCAATTCTTTGGGTTTAGTTAGCCCAAACATTACAACTAACTATTACAAAGCTAAACCCGCTAACTGTTTATCGTTTAACTAATTACAAGATATCCAAAGACCAAATCTAAGCTGTTGTCACAAATATGCACCAACAATTGTGGGTATTGGGATAGTAGTTATAATAATGTGAAAAAGGAAGGTTAGATTGAAAGGTTTGAATGTTTCGTGTGTAAGAAAAATGAAACAGTTAATGAGTTGGAAAAACGATTTGAAAGCTTAATTGACATTTTAAAAAATCATAAGATAAGTTTGTCAAATGATGATCAGATATCAAAATTTGCAGAGGCGTTACCTGCAGAGTGGAATGATTTTTTGATTAATCTGAAAAAGGATTCTAAGGTTTTGTAATTGTATCCAAAAGATTTTACCAGTGAGGTGAAAACATTCAAGTATGAAAATGATAAGAAAAAGAAGGAGATGATAAATGAAATAGAAAAGAATTTTGAAAAAATAAGTTTGGATGTGATGTTTGAAATGAGAAAAAGAGTCAATATGTGTATTGAAGCAAAAAATGTTATGAAATACGATATTAAGAGGGGTTGTTACATAGATGAAAATATGAATCCTCTTGATTTTGTTAAAATTTTTTGTGCAGGAACATACAAGACAGAGACAGAGGGAATGTCAAAGAATGAAGAATCCAAGAAGGATGAAACTTCAAAATGTTAAGTTGTGTGCTCAAAGTGTGAAAAATCTGAAACAGACAATGTTAAACTCTTGAAAGATGTGGAGAGTTGGACATTGGAAAATAAAAATTTAAAAGAAAATGAAAAAGGTTTTAAAAATCAAATAAAAATTTTAGAAAATGAAAAATCTATTTTTTGTAAAAATAATATTGAAAAGAAAATTTCAATAAATTCTCATCTTGAGAATATCATTCGACTTGAAAAAGAAGTTGAATGTGCGAAAAATAAAATTGAAGAACTAGAAAATAAATTGAAAGGTTTTGTGGCTTCATCATCAATACCAGATCTGGTATGTCCAAAACCGATCAATTCTGTTCCAATAAGTGATAATGTCACAAATTTTGACAAAGTCAAAATTGAAGATTGTGATGATAAAACTGATGATGAAAATGAGAAAAAGAAAAATATTTTTCAAATTAAAAGAAAAGTCTAAAGATACTGTTTTACACTCTATTGAAATAGGTGAATGCTCAAAGCAAAAACCTGTTAAGAAGAATGTAGAACAAAAACAAAAAGTCAAAAATTCAAAAATTTTCAAAATGAAAATAAAAGATCATCAGTCCAGTCATCCAATCATTATGAAAAATCACAAAAATTTAAAGATCAAAACTCACAAATAGTTAGTAATAAGTGGTGCATGTTTGACCACAGTGCTCAAATGCCAAATCAAGGATACAAGAGAAGACATGATTACCACAAGGCAAATCAATGTTATGATCTGAGTGTGTGGTATGAAAATGGTGAAAGGAATGATAACAGAGTGTGTTACACATGCGGTTTTCAAGGACACATTGCTGTTAACTGCCAGAATCAGAGTTTTGAGATAAGAAGATGTTATGAATGTCAAATCACAGGACATATTGCCAGAGATTGCCCAATGAGATCAAAGGGAAGATCGAGGGCTGAATCTCAGGAAAAGGTGAAGAACTCAGTCAAAATTGAAGAAAAGCCCAAAAGACAGAAAGTGAAAAAACAAAAGATGAAGTTATCAAAAGGGCAGAAAGACAGACTGAGGAAGAAAAGAAAGAAAGCGAGGGAGTATCTCAAAAAGATTTTGTCCTTCGGTACAACTGGTAAAATCAGATAAAAGTTCTGATGAATCGATCTGCTCAACAAAAAAGGTTCAGTCAAGCAAAACGAACTCATCAGATACAAATCTGAGGACAAAAGGGTTGATAAAGAAAGAAAAATTAACTAATCAAACCAATGAAAAATCAAAGAAAGTTAATTTTTCAGACAAAGCCTTTATCAAAGTTTTTAATTATCAAAGTTTTTAAGTATAACAAAGATTGTGAAAGGTCATGCATGTCACAGGTTGATAAATTTGGAATGCTTAAATCTATTAAGGATTGGGTTCCAATAGAGAATGGCGATGATTTTGTTTCTGTGAAAACAAAAGAGCCATCTTCTGGCAATGAATTTGTTTCTTCGGAAGCAAAAGAGCCACGTGTTGGCAATGAATCTAACTTGTCAAAGTCAGAAGAGCCACAAATTGAGGTAAAAAGTGACGATCACTCAAAATCACCCAAGGCTGGTCAAGCTTGGGTGAATCTTTTTAAATGAAAAACCTGACTTGCCGGAGTTCCCAGGTTGGTAAGTGTGGAGCATGAATCGGCATCATTCTTGACAAAGTTTAATCAAGGACATTAAGTTGTACTTGATATAACTTGCTTACAAAGTTGTTTAATCCCGAAAAATGTTATACATCAGTTTATACAAGTGGATGAGAAAGGAACAAAGTGATGAAGTAAACCCCTAACCTACAAATGGTTTATGAAAGCCAGACTACGATCCCGACAGCTGAGTCTAAGGGGAAGTCTGAAGACGAGCTCAACGTAGGAGGAAGCGTGGATTCAAAAAGCCAGATAACTATTTTGGAGGAGCTTGTATCCAGAAAGCCAGTTGTCGATCCCAAAAAGAGACTACCGAGAAGGGGAGCAACTGAAGCTGAAGACAGATCCATAGGGATTCTGTTTGAGAAAGAGAAAGACAAGACGCTACGAGATTGACTGCGGCAATATCCAAGGGGGAGTCTGTTGGTGCAGTAATGTCTATCGCCTCCGTCAATGCGAGTCGTAGCTGAAACTGTTTAAATCTATTGCTTACATTGTAATATGTAGTAAAGGCAAGGTGGCAATTCTGTAAATAATGAGATTTCTCATTATATCCCTTGGCCTATAAATAGAGAAGTTAGTGGTAGAGTTTAAGATTTTTTGCTCATTTGACATTTTAGGGAGATAATCTTAGAGAGAGAAAGTCTAGAGAGAGAAAATCCTCAAACGTGATTCTCGGCACTTTGTACTCGTCATAATCAATAAGAATCACGGTTATAGTACGTCCTCGTGTGTTTGATCACGTTCATGTACGGATTCCGCACGTCACACGTTCGCTCGCAATCGTTTCGGAGTCAAAACCGATCCTACAAGACTCAATAAAGACAAAGTTAACAGACATCAGTGCACCAAGAGGCTCCCCCTTGAATGTTGACGAAGTCTTTTGCATTGCATTCTGTCTTCAGTCTTTAGTCTTGATCTTTCGTTCTCTGTCCTAAATTGTCTTTGATATTGTAAAGCATCCTTCAATCTTCTATCTTCAATCTTCAAACTCCCCTTTGAATTGTTGATCCAGAATTTTGACTCCCCCTTTCGAAGACTCCCCCTCTCGATAAGCTGGGACTTCTGGTTCAAACTTTAACATTCTCTTTGCCATGGGGTTTTCACTTCACTGCCTTCTCATCTTCAACCTGTAACTTGCTTCTCAAAGATATAACATTACAAAATATATGTGACAACTCGAGTTTTCGACCTTCACTTTCACATTAAATGCACGTTGACTTTGACTGTTAGTATTTGATTTATTGACTTGTAACTGCACACGTTATGTTATAATGAAACGAATTGTGTTTGCTTGGTTTTGTGTTTGATTGTATATGTATAACATGTGACTTATCAGAAAACTTAGTCTTAAACTGTTAACTCTTGAACAACAACTCGACGAAACACAAGTGTGTTTCGCCAAGCACATCTCAACGAATCAGAATTGTGATTCGCCAAGAACCATTCGACGAAACAAAGCCTGTTTCGTCGGCCCAGTCTCGTCGAAGCCCAGTAAGGGCCCAACACGTTACGTAATTGCATATGTACCGAACTCTCTGTTCATTCGTCACTTTTATCAAAACTACCGAAACCCTAGAACTCCCTTGCTCTGTGACGGCGATCTCGCATACCCGAAGCCCCGAACCGATCTAGTTGCTTCCTTGTTATTTACGGTTAGTGTTTTTCTATGTGTGAGTGCTTGTTTATATCATCCATTACTGTTCTTGTTTGTAACCATGAAGAATCATGCTAGATTATAACCGTGTTCATGTTTTGGTTGATGGTTTTGACTAGGCTATGGTCTATAGTGTTGATTTAGTGTTGCAAAACTTATTGATGTATACGGAATGAATACGCGTTACATGTTACGAATTTGTACATAGTTATACCCTGCTGATTTTGTGTTAAATGGATGATGACGTGCGGTATTGATCGGTTTCTATATGATAATGATTCCGTATATTTCTGGGTAATGATTGCTGTATGAGGATTAGATGATGATTATGTGATTAACGATTGTATGGTTGAATGTTGATAACGGCTGATAGAATGATTAGGGTTTTCTGTGATGATTGCGTAACTGACATGTTGACGTAACTGCTGCTTGACGAATTAGGATGTTTGGCGAATTAGGATGTTTGGCGTAATAGAATGTTGACGAATGTGAAGACTTGACGGAATGGAACTCTTGACGAAACAGGAATGTGTTTCGCCAAGGAATAATCAACGAAATAGAATTCTGATTCACCAAAGGGTGGTTGACGAAACACAAGTGGTTCGTCAAACATGTGTTTCGCCAGTTATGTGTTTCGCCAACTTCTGTTTCGCCAACCTGAATACTTGCACAGTAACCTGATTTAACATTGTTAGAAGTTAACTGAGATATTTAACTGCTGTTAAGTGACACGCATGACTTATATGAATTCGAATGCGTACAATGTGCTATTTGGTGATCATCGATGCATTGTCCTTTGTGATTACACATACGTGCCAACTTTGTGAATACCAACTGATCATACACATAAACGTACCGTAGGACTTGACTGATTGTTTGTGAGCACTTACTGTAACATACCGAGCAAATCAAGGTGAGTTCATTACATTTTCTCAAGCATGCGTCCCGGTGGTTTGGGACAACTGGTAAACAATTGGAAGGGAAACCTTGGGTAAACAACTTAATCGGTTTTGGTTATTGAACATGGAATCTATCATCGGATTGCCTGGAGGGCAATGGGGTAATTAGTTGATAGCGCTATTAGGTGGGAAACCTCACACCGGGCCGTAAGGACGGGCGTGAACTAATTATCTGGGTATCGCTATGGTTGTTAGAGGCACACTCCTCGGATACATATGGGCACACTCCCTAGGGTATCTAGCGAAGACAACATAGTATCGGTCGTTAAGGGGTACACACTCCCCGGATACATATGGGCACACTCCCTAGGGTATCTAACGTGAACGACATCGTATCACAACACTAAATCGCGTTAACATATATCTGGTAACAAAACACGTTAACTAAACTTGAACTCACCAGCGTCGTCTGACACACTTGTCTGCATGCTTGCAGGTCGTTAGAATACAAGACATGGACTTGCTATCTGGGAGTGCTGGAGTGGTCATGAATCGAAGCTCTTGGATTACTTATAATTGATACATTGGTTTTGAGTTTATTATGAAACAATTGCTAAACGACTTATCACATGCTTCCGCTATATCACTCTTTATGATTTGATATTATGTTTGACATTTAATCTTGGCAATTAATGACATGTTTTATTTAAATATTTATCATTGGTTCAATGTGAATGGTGGCTCAGACTCTGATGTGTAACACGCCTCGCGGGGTTTCCGCAGGTGGAATTTTGGGGGTGTTACAGTTTGGTATCAGAACCACTGGTTATAGTGAACTAGGTTTTAAAACGTTTTATAAAACCAGACTATAACCAAATACCTTCGAAGAATCGATCATGACACTCAGCTCCAGATCGCAAGGTTCGTCTCCTGTTTAGTTTATGCATTACTTCTTTAGTAGTCACGCACTCATAACTTGCATGACACGATATACTCGATACTACGGTGACTAGATAGTGAGACACTACTCATCGACTTATGTGAATAGTAAACCTGTGATACCATCTGCTGTGTTGTTTGAACGGGGGAAACTTCGAGCGCAAGCTAAGAGGCACTGAGATAAGCATGCAAATTGCCTTATTATTATGGGTGCACACTTAATAATAACGCGGGGTGCATGCAAGTCCCAGTGAGGCTTATTGAGCGTGAGAAGGGTTCTGCCTTATTATGTGTGAACTTGGTAGTACGTAGATATCGACATGATACTTGATATCCATCTCGTTTCGATTTCCTGAATCGGTTCATCTCTATATATATAGAATAATGAGTGGACGAGGACACGGACGTGGCAACATCAACATGACTCAGGCTGAGTTGACTGACCTAATCAACACCCGTGTGGCTGAGGCTTTAGCAGCCTATCAAGCTGGTACGGAATGTACCAAGTACTCTTACCCTTATAACGCATACACGTCTTTTCACTCCTATAACGTGTTTCCTTTCGTCATTTAGGTCAGCAAGCACAACCTCAACCCAACCAGCCTGCGTGTACGTTCAAAATGTTTATGGACTGTAAGCCACAGACCTTCACCGGGACAGAAGGGGCTGTGGGACTTCTGAGGTGGTTCGAGAAAGCAGAGTCTGTGTTTGCTATCTGTAACTGTCCCGCTGGGGACCGAGTGAAATATGTTGCGGGTACCTTGGCGGATGGTGCCCTAACATGGTGGAATGCCCAAGTGCAGTTGTTAGGCATTGAGGCAGCGAATGCTACAACTTGGGATGACTTTAAAGAGCTGATTCGGGAAGAGTATTGTCCTCGGGACAAGGTCCAGAAGTTGGAAAACGAGTACTATGACTTGAAGATGGTTGGATCTGAAGTCGAAGCGTATGTGAAGCGATCGTATGAACTGGCTGACATGTGCCCGAACTTGTCTCGGCCTATGTCTCGGAGGATTGAGTTATTCATCAAAGGGTTGCCTCCGCGTGTGAAGAGTTTGGTCACTGCAGCCCATCTCAATGATTTAACACAGATTGTTCGTCTGACTCATAAGATTGTGGATCAAGAGGTAGAGAGTAACTCGTTACCGCCGCGTGTTTCAACCACTACTGCTGCTGCACCTACTGCCACTGCGTCCGCCAACGATAACAAAAGGAAGTGGAGTGATTACGATAAAGCCTCTAGTGCTGGTCAGACTCAGAAAAGGCCAGACAACAACAACAACCGCAGCATCGGCCAGTCGTCTTCTGTCAATCAAGGCCAAGGAAGTGGCCACAGCCAGAGTTCGTATGCAAGGAAGAAGCCACGATGTAACAATTGTGGCTATCATCATTTCGGGTCGTCCAGTCGGATATGTAACAGGTGTGGTAAGGCGGGCCATGAGGCCAGTGATTGTAGGGCCCCACAGCCCAAACACCAGCAGCAACAAAACCAGCAGAATCAGAGACAACAGGGACAACCACCCCAGCAGAACCAGGGTTTCAGTAAGGGGTGCTATCAGTGTGGTGACGAGGGTCACTTTAAGCGGGATTGCCCTCAGTTAAACCAGAACGCTAACGACAACAACCGCCCGAATAACAACAATACTGGAAACAACAACAACAACAACGGCAACAATGGGGGAAATGGTGCTCGAGGCAGAGTGTTCCAGCTTGGAGCAGGGGATGCCAGGAATGACGGCAACGTTGTAACTGGTACGTTTCCTGTTAACAATCGTATTGCTTCTATATTATTTGATTCGGGTGCCGATTGGAGTTATGTGTCCCTAGAGTTTAGTCAACGATTAGGGATAACCCCAACACCTTTAGAAGTTAAACAAGTAGTAGAACTAGCAGATGGTAAGACGATAGAAGCCTCGAATGTTCTTTTCGGGTGCAAATTAGATCTCGTGGGTCAGGTGTTTGATATTGACCTCCTTCCCGTTACGCTCGGTAGTTTCAACATAGTGGTAGGCATGGATTGGTTGTCTAAGCACCAAGCAGAAATTTTGTGCAAGGAGAAGATTGTGCGTGTTCCTCTTCCTGATGGGGAGTCATTATTAGTTCAAGGGCATCGTAGTGGGACGATGGTTGGTATTATCTCGGCCATGCATGCACAACAATATCTACAAAAGGGGTATCCTGCAATGTTAGCGTTAGTTACCAACGCTCAGTCTGAAGAAAGAAAGATCGAGGATCTACCAGTGGTGAGAGAGTTCGCTGATGTGTTCCCAGAGGAGTTACCAGGGTTACCTCCTCACCGTCAAGTAGAATTTCAGGTTGATCTGGCGCCAGGGGAGGCCCCAATTGCTCGAGCTCCATACCGGTTGGCTCCTGGGGAGCTACAGGAATTGTCTAATCAGTTACATGAATTGTTGGATAGGGGATTCATTCGACCCAGTTCTTCACCTTGGGGAGCCCCAGTTCTGTTTGTAAAGAAGAAAGACGGGTCATTCCGCATGTGTATCGACTATCGAGAGCTCAACAAGGTAACCATTAAGAACCGCTATCCGTTACCACGCATCGACGACTTGTTTGACCAGTTGCAAGGGTCAAGTTTTTATTCAAAGATCGACTTAAGGTCGGGTTACCACCAGGTAAGGGTTAGAGAAGAAGATGTTCCCAAGACTGCTTTTCGAATGCGCTACGGACACTACGAGTTTTTGGTCATGCCATTTGGATTGACGAATGCACCAGCGGTCTTCATGGATCTCATGAACCGTGTATGTAAGCCATATATCGACGAGTTTGTTATAGTGTTTATCGACGACATCTTGGTTTATTCAAAGAACAAGGAGGATCACGAGCGTCACCTACGTCTCATCTTAGAACTTTTGAGAAGGGAACAACTGTATGCTAAGTTTTCTAAGTGCGATTTTTGGATTCGAGAAGTGCATTTCCTTGGGCACGTTGTTAACGAGAAAGGGATACATGTGGATCCTGTGAAAGTGGACGCAGTTAAGAATTGGGCGGCACCAAAGACTCCTTCCGAGGTGCGACAATTTCGTGGTCTCGCTGGATATTATCGGAGGTTTATTAGAGACTTCTCGAAAATCGCGCAACCTCTCACTTCGCTGACACAGAAGAACACTTTATACGCTTGGGGAACGAAGCAGGAAGAGGCCTTCCAGTTATTAAAGCAGAAACTTTGCAGTGCACCAATCTTGTCTTTACCAGAGGGTACCGAGGATTTTGTGGTCTACTGTGATGCATCCATTCAGGGTCTCGGATGCGTGTTGATGCAACGCGAGAAGGTGATAGCTTATGCTTCTCGTCAGTTGAAGATTCACGAGAAAAACTACACGACACACGACTTGGAGTTAGGAGCGGTGGTATTTGCGTTGAAGATCTGGAGGCACTATCTGTACGGTACCAAATGCACCATCTACACTGACCATAGGAGTCTTCAACATATCTTCGACCATAAAGAATTGAATATGCGGCAACGGCGATGGGTTGAATTATTGAACGACTATGAATGTGCCATCAAGTATCATCCGGGCAAGGCGAACGTTGTAGCTGACGCCCTCAGCAGGAAGGATAATGCACCTAGGCGTGTGCGAGCATTGCAACTCACGATCCAGTCCAATCTTCCTTCCCAGATACGAAACGCTCAGTTAGAAGCGTTGAAACCAGAGAACGTTCAAGCTGAAGCTTTACGCGGCTCAAGGAAACGACTAGAACAAAAGGGAGACGGTGCTTACTACGTAACTGGACGCATCTGGGTTCCACTCTATGGTGACTTACGACAACTTGTAATGGATGAGGCACATAAGTCACGTTACTCCGTACATCCTGGATCAGATAAGATGTACCACGACTTTAAAACTACATACTGGTGGCCTAGCATGAAAGCCCATATAGCAACATACGTCAGTAAATGTTTGACTTGTGCTAAAGTCAAGGCGGAACATCAAAAGCCCTCAGGTCTACTGCAGCAACCAGAGATACCCACATGGAAGTGGGAACAGATCGCCATGGATTTCGTGACAGGACTACCAAGAACTCAGGCCGGAAACGATACCATTTGGGTGATTGTTGATCGTCTCACGAAGTCAGCACATTTCTTAGCAATCAAGTTGACAGACAAATTTTCACAACTAGCAGCGGTTTATCTTAAAGAGGTCGTCTCTAGGCATGGGGTACCAACTTCTATCATCTCAGATCGAGATCCGCGTTTCACTTCAGAGTTATGGCAGTCAATGCATAAATCGTTCGGTTCCCAACTCGACATGAGTACCGCTTATCACCCGTAGACGGATGGTCAAAGCGAGCGCACCATCCAGACACTTGAAGACATGCTGCGGGCATGTGTAATTGATTTTGGGAAGGGGTGGGAGAAACACTTGCCATTAATAGAGTTCTCCTACAACAACAGCTACCATACAAGTATTAAGGCAGCTCCGTTCGAAGCACTGTACGGACGGAAATGTCGTTCACCTCTCTGCTGGCTTGAGGTGGGTGATAGTCAGATCACAGGCCCTGAGTTTGTGCTTGAAGCGTCAGAAAGCATTGTGCAGATCCGAAACTGTATGGCCGCAGCTCGCGACCGCCAGAAAAGCTACGCTGACAAGCGTAGTAAACCGTTGGAATTTGAAGTTAATGATCGCGTTATGTTAAAGGTCTCACCCTGGAAGGGTGTGGTGCGTTTTGGGAAACGCGGCAAACTAAACCCCCGTTACGTAGGACCCTTCAAAATTCTGGAACGAATTGGAAAGGTAGCTTACAGGTTGGAATTACCTGCTGAGTTGGGTAATGTTCACGATGTATTTCACGTGTCGCAGTTAAAGAAGTGTTTGGTTGACGAAACACTAGTTGTACCATTTCAAGAGCTGAAAATAGATGACAAGTTACAGTTTGTCGAAGAACCTATTGAGATTATGGATCGGGAAGTTAAAGTGCGTAAGCATAGTCGTATACCCATTGTGAGAGTTCGTTGGAACTCAAGACGTGGTCCGGAGTTCACGTGGGAACGCGAGGACCAGATGGAACGCAAGTATCCACACTTATTTCCCAAAGACAAGACCAAGCCTAGCAATTCTGCATCTCATGTAAGTACTGAATTTTGGGACGAAATTCCCATTCAAGTTGGGGATGATGTGACACCCGCGGAAAACGCACAGTCATCTTGATTAGCATCGCATTGTGTTGCGGACGGCCTATCAAATTTCGGGACGAAATTTCTTTCAAGTTGGGGATGATGTGACAACTCGAGTTTTCGACCTTCACTTTCACATTAAATGCACGTTGACTTTGACTGTTAGTATTTGATTTATTGACTTGTAACTGCACACATTATGTTATAATGAAACGAATTGTGTTTGCTTGGTTTTGTGTTTGATTGTATATGTATAACATGTGACTTATCAGAAAACTTAGTCTTAAACTGTTAACTCTTGAACAACAACTCGACGAAACACAAGTGTGTTTCGCCAAGCACATCTCAACGAATCAGAATTGTGATTCGCCAAGAACCATTCGACGAAACAAAGCCTGTTTCGTCGGCCCAGTCTCGTCGAAGCCCAGTAAGGGCCCAACACGTTACGTAATTGCATATGTACCGAACTCTCTGTTCATTCGTCACTTTTATCAAAACTACCGAAACCCTAGAACTCCCTTGCTCTGTGACGGCGATCTCGCATACCCGAAGCCCCGAACCGATCTAGTTGCTTCCTTGTTCTTTACGGTTAGTGTTTTTCTATGTGTGAGTGCTTGTTTATATCATCCATTACTGTTCTTGTTTGTAACCATGAAGAATCATGCTAGATTATAACCGTGTTCATGTTTTGGTTGATGGTTTTGACTAGGCTATGGTCTATAATGTTGATTTAGTGTTGCAAAACTTATTGATGTATACGGAATGAATACGCGTTACATGTTATGAATCTGTACATAGTTATACCCTGCTGATTTTGTGTTAAATGGATGATGACGTGCGGTATTGATCGATTTCTATATGATAATGATTCCGTATATTTCTGGGTAATGATTGCTGTATGAGGATTAGATGATGATTATGTGATTAACGATTGTATGGTTGAATGTTGATAACGGCTGATAGAATGATTAGGGTTTTCTGTGATGATTGCGTAACTGACATGTTGACGTAACTGCTGCTTGACGAATTAGGATGTTTGGCGAATTAGGATGTTTGGCGAATTAGGATGTTTGGCGTAATAGAATGTTGACGAATGTGAAGACTTGACGGAATGGAACTCTTGACGAAACAGGAATGTGTTTCGCCAAGGAATAATCAACGAAATAGAATTCTGATTCGCCAAAGGGTGGTTAACGAAACACAAGTGGTTCGTCAAACATGTGTTTCGCCAGTTATGTGTTTCGCTTAATTAACTATTAATTGTTGCCTAATTACTGTGCTTAACTGAGATTTCTGATAAACTGCTACTTGATTGTTGATACTTGTACATATCTGCATCATACTTTGATTTCCTGTCACTACATTATTTACTTACTGAACTCTAGTGACAAACATGATGCACAAAAGCACAGTAGCATTTGGACGGATAACCTATTGAACATGCTGATATAGCCAGCATCAGGCAAACACTGCCTCTAAAGGCCTGAATGAGCCAGAAATATTTTACTATACCCATAGTGTGTGTAGGAATACAAGGGTTGTATAACTACGTCTCTAGGAATAAGATATAGAGATTGGATGTGCCAAAAACGTACTCTAAGCAGAAAACACAGCATTTTTATTTACATACTAGCTTCTAGCTAATTAATAAAGTGCCAAAATATGAGGAATTATTCCTGACACTTTGCAGAATAAATTGTGTCGCTAAAAATATTATTTACGACGCTTAAAGGATTACTTAAGCACTTTAACGGATTACTATCCAACCGAACAACCGGACTATACCCGAAACATAAAAATATTACCAGAAATATTATTGGTATTTTTCTGAGCCAGTTAGGGTCCCTGATTACCCTAACACCCGCCTTATAACGCATTAAACAACTAACGGGGTTAATCCCTAAAGTTAACCGACTTAACTAAACTGAACTCTAACTGTACGATCAAGACCCAACCGAGTGACCCCACCCCCTTTGGGCCGGTTTGGTCCCTTTGTAACTAGAGGGTACACTTTTTATTATTTTATTAGATGTTGTGGATATCTAGAGCTTGAAACCGATGGACGAAAGGGCATAATTTCTCTATATAAACACACACACTCCACACAAGTTTACACACACACAAACACCAACATTTCACTCTCTCTCTTGCTCCCTCTCTTCTCGGCCGAGAGCATCCACAAGCCATCCATCCGTTTCGGTTTTCATCTTGCAAGTTCCAAGTGCACACAAGTGTCGGGGATCACGTACGAGGAAGCTTGAAGCAAGCGGAAGCTAAATGACCTCGTTCATTTGCTTTTATCCACGCCGTTTTCGCCAAAGATCTTCCCTAGCCCCGAGCTAGAGGTATAACATTTAAAACTTGTTCTTGATCGTATCTAAAGTGGTTAAAAGGATTTTTAACGGTTAAAAGTCGGTAACCCATCTTTTGAATCTAAAAAGTCTACTAAAACTCGAATATCGTTGGATAAAAGGTCATGTCTTGTGTAAAAGTCGTAGTATTCGAATATGTTGATTGTTGAGGCCCGATCTACGTTGTGGTGGCTCTTATCATCGTTTAACCCGACTTTGTTAAGATCCCGAATCTTGACATACACTTGTTTCTTTTGTACAAGGGTTAAAAGGTGAAACTCCACCACACGGGAAACATGAACTTGTGTAAAAGTGTTTTGACATGAAAAATAGTATTTAAAACGAGCCGATCTACGTATGTACATGTGGTATATTCGTAGAACCAAGTGTCGAGAAAATCATGTTTTATATAAGTTGGATAACATGTTAACAAAGGTGATTTTTATAAACTACAAGTGTATAAACACTTGTGAAACGAAAGATCCAACAAAATAACAAATTTTTATAAAAATTGTCGGGAAGTTGTAAAGAGTGATTTGTTCCAAAAACGGGGTTTTTGCAAGACTAAACTATTTTATACATAGATCCACTAAATATAACGAGATCTACACTATAGTTTTAGAAAAATTACAAGTTCATGTAATATTGTGATTTTACATACTAGTCTACAAGTTTGAAGTGTTGAAACTTGTGTAATGTATTGGAAATTGATTGGTTGATTTAAAGAAGTGTTGAAATGATTTGTAAAAGAAAATGATACGCTTGAAAGCGTGGCCACCTCCAGTTACAGTTACAGAGGAAACTCTGGCGAAATTTTTCTAAAATCTAACACTTAGAATTATTTACAAGTGTTAGAGTTATTTTTGAAATGTTTTCAAAATACATTTCGCCAAGACTTTATTTATTAAATAATCAGAGGTGGGATTTTCACAAAGACTAAACGTGATAAATATTTGTTCGATAAATATATTTTTCACAACACTGTTTATGATTATTTTGTGAAAATGTATAAATATTATTTTTAGAGTAAAAATAATATTTACTAACTTTGTCGAACCCAAAATAATACCAACTCCTTTACGACAAACATATAAGTTACAATGGTAATTACTATTACCACTTAATCGCCAAAACGTAACTTACGCCTTATTCGGAAATATTCATAAATGCGGATATTGTCAACGTATTATTTTGGAAAGTATTATGCGAAGAGAAAATATATTATTTTTGAGAAAAATAAATATATTTTGGAATGAGAAATAAAATATATTAAGTGAGACTTAATATTATAAACACGCACATGTATTAATTCCCCCATCCTTGGGAAGGAGATTTTCTACCAAGTATATACACGGAACGATTGTCTAACCGTTTCCTGAAAAATTAAACTATAAAGCTAAGGCACGGCCATCCGTCTAATAGAATTAGCACATGTAGGTCGTTGCGCAGCAGTTGGATATTTGGATTACTTGGTATTGTGACGCACTCACTGTGAGTTCATGTCCCCCTTTTCTCTTAACTGTTTTCAGTTTTATAAACTGCGGGGGTGAAATACATGTTACAATGATTATGAATATGTTTATACATGGTATGGTTAGCGTAAGGAGGTTTGTTACTCAGATCATGTGAGTGGGTAGGCACAACTTGAGGCCATTAATCCTCGTAGTAGGACCGAGGGACAGGAGCGGTAGATCTATCTGGGTGTAGCGAGCCCAGCCCCAGGTCCAGCATAACGGACCTCGAGGTGACTTAGTGCCCGACGCATAAATTCGCTAGGTTTGAGTCATCCCTACTTGCACTTCACACATATCAATGGCCTTGCAAACCATTGGTGATCTCTTTTTCCTTATTTGCTACATACCAGGTTTTTGATAAAGATAAAGGTTTGTTTACGCACTTTCGCATGAACTCGCTCAACATTATTGTTGATTTTTCAACTTACATGTATTTCAGGGAATTAACGATCTGGCGCGGTATGGCTTGTTTTCCGCTGCATTAGGCCCGAGGTCATCCAGGGTTCGAGGCTTGTGACTCTTTCCTGGACAAGTCACAGTCCTTGAATCATGTTTATTTTAAGTTTGTGGTTGTAATGTTTAGACAGGTTATGGTTGTTGGGTGTTAACCCGTTAAGACAATGTTTTACTATTTTATTTTTAATGGATGATCTGGCATATTTTTAATTCATATAGCTTGTTATGATTAAGCTATGGTATTAAGAAGTCACACCAAATTAACCACGCTTCCGCAAAGCCAGGGTGTGACAGCTTGGTATCAGAGCTCTGATCATAGCGAACTAGGATTCCTTCTCGAGTCTAGACTATGATCACTAGGGCTCTCACGAAAACATTTTTACTGCATACCACTTAAGTCCAGATCCAAAACATTTTTATAAACAAATGTTGAGCATATTTTATTTATTATTTTTAGGCTCAGTCTGGGAGGCTGAGGCTCGGTCTGGGAGACTGAGGCTCGGTCTGGGAGGCCGAGGCTCGATCTAGTGGATCGAGGTAGTTGTCTAGTGGGACTAGGAGTCAGTATGGGAGGCTGGGAGAAATTTGCTAGTGGGACTAGGGAGTCAGTCTGGGAGGCTGGGAGAATTTACTAGTGGGACTAGGGAGTCAGTCTGAGAGGCTGGGAAAGTTTGCTAGTGGGACTAGGGAGTCAGTCTGGGAGGCTGGGAAAGTTGGCTAGTGGGACTAGGAAGGACAGTCTGGGAGGCTGGGAGGCTAGTGGGACTAGGAGGATTATGTGATTATTATTATTTGGTAACTTATGTGATTACCTGATTTACTGATTATTTGTGCATACTTGTGATTGTGTTACAGACACATGGATACCTCAGGCACCGGAGACTCAGATACCACTGGACCTCTACCCATAGTGTCGGATGACATTGTGTCATCGGAGCATGAGGTGCATACCTCAGACTACACGAGCACGGATGATGATGACTTCCAGCCGTTCGCTCTACCCGACGGCATTGATGAGCATACTGATGACTCCTTGCCCTTCGCTTTACCCGAGGGTGCCTATGAGCCTATTGATGGCGATCCTGCTGAGTATCTTCCCCTTGTTGTGATTCCAGCTCCGATTCCTCTTGCTTCTTACCCAGCACACGAGCTATTACTAGACACCGAGGCTGACGGCGACATTGATCTCTACAAGGACGAGCCTTTTGATGACGAGGTTCCTGATGCAGCCCCTTTACCCGCTGGCGGTCTCTTGATGATTGCTGATGCCCCAGCTGGAGACTCGCCCGTCCACTCACCAGTCCCAGACTCCTTTGAGTCTGTGGCATCTGCTCCGTCTCACGAGGTGAGCATTCAGCATTTTGTTCATGACTCGGACCCTGATCAGGCATCTTCTGCCGCCCCCATTCCGAGCTTTGTGTTCGAGCACGACGACATTGAGGATTCCGATCCCGTTTTTCCTCCAGGATTTGATCCTGACCGCGACATTGAGTATATTCCTATGGACCATCATATGGAGGACCCTGTTGATCCCGTCGATCCTATCGATCCCTTTGATCCAGAGTTTGATTTTGACATGGCTTTTGACGACCCGGAGCCTGCCGTAGCCCCAGAGCAGGCCGCTGCTTTCGATCCTGTACATGAGCATGACTTGGTACATGCTGACGTTCCTGTTGAGCCCGTTTTGGCTGACCCGCCAGTTGGCGATCTTCCCATTGATGATGTCCCTTTGCTAGCTGCTGATCATGTTGTTGATCCTTTTGTTGACCCACCTTTGATTGCTGACGTCCCTGTTGACCATCATATTGATCATGTTGGTCCTGTCATTGCTCCTTTTGATCCTGAACCCATTGAGCCTGAGCACGCTCTATTTGCAGAGCATATGGATCCGCCCGATGAGGAGGCTCAGCACGGTTGGATACCGGTTGACGAGGATGTTCCACCGCTTCCACCACATCACACTGAGGCACATCATACTGATTTTTCATTTCAGATCCCACCGTTTGTACCTCCAGCAGGGCCTGGAGAGGGCTCTTCAGCCCACCCCTTTGGGCACATACCGATGCCTATGCCTTTCGTACCTCAGATGACACCTGTTCCATCTTCTGTTCATGTAGCACCATTCGATCCCACCAGCATGCCACTGCTTTGGCCATCTTCCTCACCGATGCCACCTACTGATCCATATCATCCATTCCATATGGGACATACCATAGAGGACGTCTTGATGTCCTTTGTCCATCAGCATGATTCCCATACACAGCGACTCCAGGAGCTCGAGAGAGCTCAGCTATCTTTTGGTCCATATCTTGGTCAGACATCTTCATCTTTTCAGCCTTTTCGATCATTACCTCCTGACTATGCTGCCCGACTTACGACCTTGGAGCAGCAGATTGCATCTGTTATTCGCACTCAGCAGGCGATGGAGGAGGATTGGCTTCAGTTATGCCGCTTACTTTACGCTCTCTTTCCCCCTCCTCCACCCCCATCCGCATAGGGCTCATTGGTGCCATAGTGGTAGGCGATGGTGAGACGACCGCGATTGTGACTGCACAGCCTTTTGGAGACCATCTGACGATACTGATTTTTGTTGATATTTGTTGATGTACTGGATGTATGTGACACTGATGTGATATTGTTTTTTGACAGGGGTGATGTAGCCCCTATTTGATTTGTGATTGTATGATACAGTGACGTATTGATACCCTTACCACATTATGGTCTCGATATATATAACAATCGCCGTATTCTCACCATATCTGATTCACTTGATTGCTTATTTATGTTTTGGGACATGGGATGTTGTATATATGATATTTGCAACATGGGATGTTGGGACATGGGATGTTGTATGTATGATATTTGCAACATGGGATGTTGGGACATGGGATGTTGTATGTATGATATTTGCAACATGGGATGTTGGGACATGGGATGTTGTATGTATGATATTTGCAACATGGGATGTTGGGACATGGGATGTTGTGTGTATGATATTTGTGACATGGGATGTTGGGACATGGGATGTTGTGTGTGATATATAGATAACATGAGATGTTATATGTTATTACTATTACTATATACGTATGTTTATTATGGCCTAATCGACGTACACATCTTTAGAAGATGGCACCAAGACGTCAACCGCAGCCGATGCCTACTACTCAGGACGAATTACAGCAAGTCATTGCGGCTGCTATTGCTCAATATGCTGCCTCGCAAGGAGGACCAAGCGGAAGTAGCTCGAACATTAACGGCAACCAAAATCCTCCTCATGGTAACCCTAAGTCATTAAGACATACCATGGCCTAAATGGATTCCCTTAGCAGATGCTAATGCCGTTCCTATGATGTAATGTATGTGCAGGGTGCACCTACAAACAATTCTTGGACTGTAAGCCCATAAACTTCGACGGCACAGGTGGTGCTGTTGCCTTCGTCCGCTGGGTAGAGAAGACCGAGTCCGTACTTCGCATGAGAAAGTGCGCTGTGGATCAGCAAGTCACTTACATCTCAGGGCTATTTGTGGATGGAGCCCTATCCTGGTGGAATCTTCAGGTCCAGACCCTTGGCGAAGCTGCAGCTTACGCACTGACCTGGACAGAGTTGAAAGAGCTCATGCGCAAGAAGTACTGTTCTCGTGCTGAAATTCAGAGGTTAGAGACCGAATTCTGGCACTTGAAGATGGAAGGTTCCAAGATAGCTGAGTATGTCCAGAGGTTCCACGATTTGTCGCACGTGGTACCCTACATGGTTACACCGGAGTTCAATAGGATTGAACGCTTCATCTGGGGATTGGCTCCTCAGATAATCAGCATGGTGACTTCTTCCAAACCTACAACCATCACAGAAGCCATTGATCTGAGTGTGGCTCTCACCGAAGAGGCGATTCGGTTGAACAAGTTTGATGGGGTTGAGCCCAAGAAGAAGGAGACTCATGTGGAGTCATCTGGTGGTAATAAGCGAAAGTTTTCGAGTTTCAAGCAAAGCACCGGGATGGTGGTTAAGAAGGGAGAATCGAATGCGCCAGCTCAAGATACGGCTAGTGGTAAAAAGAAAGGGAAGGGATACATGGGTGCACACCCCAAGTGCAACTCATGCCAAAAACATCACTCTGGTCGTTGCAGCCTGAGAGTTTGTGAATCATGTGGGAAGACTGGTCATACGAAGGACTTTTGTTGGGCTAGTGCTGGCCGGGGAGGCCAGGGAGGATCTGGGAGTAGGAATAACCGTGGTGGTAATGGGAACCGCCCACAAGGAAACCAGGGAGGTGATGGAAACCGTGCCAACAATGCTAACCAAGCAGGCGCCATGAATCAGAACCAGGGAAACCATCAAGCTGGAAACAATGGTGGAAACGGGCAGAGGCCCGGATGTTTCAATTGTGGAGATCAAGGGCATTTCAAGAGGAATTGCCCAGAATTGAACCAGGCACGCGGAAGAGTGTTTAACATGGAAGCCAGGGAAGCGCGCCAGGATCCCAACGTTGTCACTGGTACGTTCCCTGTAAACCAACGCTATGCATCCGTTTTGTTTGATACTGGTGCCGATTATAGCTTCGTATCGCTAGAATTTAAGAACATGCTTGGTTTAGCCGCCAGTAAGTTAGATATTCCATACTCGATCGAATTAGCGAATGGGAAGTTAGTAGAAGCTAACGAAGTGATTCGAGGTTGCGCAATCGAATTGGGAGAGCATGAGTTCGCTCTAGATCTACTACCCGTCCAGTTGGGAAGCTTCGACGTGGTAGTAGAGATGGATTGGTTATCGAGTAACAAGGCAGAGATAGTTTGTCACGAGAAGATTATTCGTATCCCGACCGACGATGGTGAGACCATTGTTATTCATGGGGAGAAGCGTGAGACGCCGTTAAGGATGATTAGCTGCCTGAAGGCAAGGAAGTGTTTGAAGAAAGGATGTGTTGCTTTTCTGGCACACATTGTGGATAAAAAGGCTGCTGAGCCGAAGATCGAAGACATCCCTGTCGTGAGGGAGTACCCAGAAGTCTTTCCAGAAGACTTGCCTGGCTTGCCACCTCAAAGGCAAGTGGAGTTTCGCATCGACTTAGTTCCAGGCGCCGCGCCTGTGGCTAAGGCACCTTATAGACTCGCTCCGTCTGAGATGCAAGAACTGTCGACACAACTTCAAGAGTTGTTAGACAAGGGTTTTATCCGACCAAGCTTCTCGCCTTGGGGAGCTCCAGTTTTGTTTGTAAAGAAGAAGGACGGTAGTTTCCGTATGTGCATTGACTACAGAGAGTTGAACAAGCTGACGATCAAGAATAGGTATCCCCTGCCAAGAATCGACGATCTGTTCGACCAACTTCAAGGTTCAAGCTTCTATTCAAAGATCGATCTTCGATCTGGATACCATCAGCTACGGATACAGGAGGAGAGTATCCCGAAGACAGCCTTCAGAACTCGATATGGACACTACGAGTTTCTCGTTATGCCGTTTGGTTTAACAAACGCACCTGCAGTGTTCATGGATTTGATGAACCGAGTTTGTAAGCCGTACTTGGATAAGTTCGTGATCGTATTCATCGATGACATCTTGATTTATTCGAAGACAAAGGCTGAGCACGAGCAGCAACTTAGAGCCATTCTGGAGCTGCTGAAGAAGGAACAATTGTACGCCAAGTTCTCTAAGTGTGAGTTTTGGCTACGTGAGGTGCAATTCCTTGGGCACGTGGTGAATGGAGATGGAATCCATGTGGATCCCACCAAGATCGAGGCGATCAAAGATTGGGAAACGCCAAAGACGCCAACCGAGATTCGGCAATTCTTGGGTTTGGCTGGCTATTATCGAAGGTTCATCGAGAACTTTTCAAAGATCGCCCAACCATTGACACTCCTCACGCAGAAAGATAAGAAGTTTGATTGGGGAATCAAACAGGATGAAGCGTTTCAGATATTGAAGGATAAGCTTTGCAACGCGCCAATATTAGCTCTACCAGAAGGTACTAATGATTTCGTGGTATACTGCGACGCATCGCGTCAAGGATTGGGTTGTGTGTTGATGCAACGTCAAAAGGTTATCACCTACGTATCACGCCAACTGAAAGTGCACGAAAAGAACTATACCACACATGATTTGGAGCTTGGTGCAGTGGTCTTTGCTTTGAAGATCTGGAGACACTACCTTTACGGTACGAAGTGTACAATCTTTACAGATCACAAGAGCCTCCAGCATATATTCAACCAGAAGGAGTTGAACATGAGGCAAAGACGATGGGTCGAGTTGTTGAACGACTACGACTGCGAGATCAAGTATCATCCAGGGAAGGCGAATGCGGTCGCCGATGCCCTAAGTCGTAAAGAGAGAATCAAGCCCATAAGGGTTAGGGCTATGGAGATGATAATTCAAACCGACCTTTCCTCACGCGTTCGTGCAGCACAGAAGGAAGCTCTCAAGGAGGGAAACCTTGAGGAAGAATATCTCCGTGGGATGGAGAAGATTTTGGTGCCAAACAGGGAAGGAACGTTGTGTTTTGGGAAAAGGATTTGGGTTCCTCTGTTTGGTGGTTTGAGAGAGGTTATCTTTGATGAAGCTCACAAGTCGCGGTACTCTATCCACCCTGGAGCGGATAAGATGTACCAAGATCTTAAGGATTACTACTGGTGGCCTAGGATGAAAGGCGATGTTGCTATTTACGTGAGCAAATGTTTAAATTGCGCCAAAGTTAAGGCGGAATACCAGAAGCCTTCAGGACTTCTGCAGCAACCAAAAATTCCCCAGTGGAAGTGGGAAGAAATCTCCATGGATTTTATTACAAAGTTGCCAAGAACGCCAAAAGGCCATGACACTATCTGGGTGATAGTGGATCGCTTAACGAAGTCAGCACACTTCTTACCTATCCACGAGAAGGATAACACAAGCAAATTGGCTGAAATCTACATGAGAGAGATTGTTACACGCCATGGAGTACCTCTCTCGATTATTTCTGATAGAGACGGGAGGTTCGTATCGAGGATATGGCAATCCTTCCAGGAAGCTTTTGGCTCAAAGCTGAATATGAGCACAGCTTTTCACCCGCAGACCGACGGTCAAAGTGAGCGGACGATTCAGACGTTGGAGGACATGCTGAGAGCATGTGTGATGGATTTAGGCGGTAGCTGGGATAAGCATTTACCCCTGGTTGAGTTTTCATACAACAACAGCTACCACACCAGTATTGGTGCCGCGCCATTCGAAGCGTTATACGGACGCAAGTGCAGGTCGCCGCTCTGTTGGTCTGACGCAGGTGATAGACAATTGGTAGGTCCCGACGTAGTTCAGGAAACTACAGATAAGATCGCGCAAATCCGAGATCGCATTAGTGCGGCTCGTGACCGTCAGAAGACCTACGCAGATCTGAAAAGGAAACCTCAGGAGTTTGAGGTTGGGGATATGGTTTTGTTGAAGGTATCACCCTGGAAGGGTGTGGCACGATTTGGGAAACGTGGGAAGTTGAATCCACGCTACATTGGTCCTTTCAAGGTTTTGGAAAGAATTGGGGCCGTAGCATACAAGTTGGATCTACCTGCCGAGCTGAATAATGTTCACGATACATTTCATGTATCCAATCTAAAGAGAAGTCCAACTCAAGTTAACATTGCCATTCCTACCGACGAAATTCATATTGACGACACGCTCCACTTCGTTGAAGAACCTGTCGAGGTCACGGATTGGAAAGTTAACAAGACCCGCCGGAGCAGTGTCAAGCTCGTCAAAGTTCGCTGGAATGCTAGACATGGTCCTGAGTTCACCTGGGAGCGTGAAGACCGAATGAAAGAGAAATACCCCCACTTATTTCCTGAGAACCCTGCTTCTACAAGCAGAATTTGAAATTTCGGGACGAAATTTATTTAACGGGGGGAGAATGTGACAACCCTCACAAAACCAGGTATCCGTACGACTTAATTAACTATTAATTGTTGCCTAATTACTGTGCTTAACTGAGATTTCTGATAAACTGCTACTTGATTGTTGATACTTGTACATATCTGCATCATACTTTGATTTCTTGTCACTACATTATTTACTTACTGAACTCTAGTGACAAATATGATGCACAAAAGCACAGTAGCATTTGGACGGATAACCTATTGAACATGCTGATATAGCCAGCATCAGGCA
The DNA here is from genome assembly GCF_002127325.2 of Helianthus annuus. Lineage (NCBI taxonomy): Eukaryota > Viridiplantae > Streptophyta > Magnoliopsida > Asterales > Asteraceae > Helianthus > Helianthus annuus. The sequence continues at coordinate 22,737,471 of NC_035433.2, forward strand.
AACACTGCCTCTAAAGGCCTGAATGAGCCAGAAATATTTTACTACACCCATAGTGTGTGTAGGAATACAAGGGTTGTATAACTACGTCTCTAGGAATAAGATATAGAGATTGGATGTGCCAAAAACGTACTCTAAGCACAAAACACAGCATTTTTATTTACATACTAGCTTCTAGCTAATTAATAAAGTGCCAAAATATGAGGAATTATTCCTGACACTTTGCAGAATAAATTGTGTCGCTAAAAATATTATTTACGACGCTTAAAGGATTACTTAAGCACTTTAACGGATTACTATCCAACCGAACAACCGGACTATACCCGGAACATAAAAATATTACCAGAAATATTATTGGTATTTTTCTGAGCCAGTTAGGGTCCCTGATTACCCTAACACCCGCCTTATAACGCATTAAACAACTAACGGGGTTAATCCCTAAAGTTAACCGACTTAACTAAACTGAACTCTAACTGTACGATCAAGACCCAACCGAGTGACCCCACCCCCTTTGGGCCGGTTTGGTCCCTTTGTAACTAGAGGGTACACTTTTTATTATTTTATTAGATGTTGTGGATATCTAGAGCTTGAAACCGATGGACGAAAGGGCATAATTTCTCTATATAAACACACACACTCCACACAAGTTTACACACACACAAACACCAACATTTCACTCTCTCTCTTGCTCCCTCTCTTCTCGGCCGAGAGCATCCACAAGCCATCCATCCTTTTCGGTTTTCATCTTGCAAGTTCCAAGTGCACACAAGTGTCGGGGATCACGTACGAGGAAGCTTGAAGCAAGCGGAAGCTAAATGACCTCGTTCATTTGCTTTTATCCACGCCGTTTTCGCCAAAGATCTTCCCTAGCCCCGAGCTAGAGGTATAACATTTAAAACTTGTTCTTGATCGTATCTAAAGTGGTTAAAAGGATTTTTAACGGTTAAAAGTCGGTAACCCATCTTTTGAATCTAAAAAGTCTACTAAAACTCGAATATCGTTGGATAAAAGGTCATGTCTTGTGTAAAAGTCGTAGTATTCGAATATGTTGATTGTTGAGGCCCGATCTACGTTGTGGTGGCTCTTATCATCGTTTAACCCGACTTTGTTAAGATCCCGAATCTTGACATACACTTGTTTCTTTTGTACAAGGGTTAAAAGGTGAAACTCCACCACACGGGAAACATGAACTTGTGTAAAAGTGTTTTGACATGAAAAATAGTATTTAAAACGAGCCGATCTACGTATGTACATGTGGTATATTCGTAGAACCAAGTGTCGAGAAAATCATGTTTTATATAAGTTGGATAACATGTTAACAAAGGTGATTTTTATAAACTACAAGTGTATAAACACTTGTGAAACGAAAGATCCGACAAAATAACAAATTTTTATAAAAATTGTCGGGAAGTTGTAAAGAGTGATTTGTTCCAAAAACGGGGTTTTTGCAAGACTAAACTATTTTATACATAGATCCACTAAATATAACGAGATCTACACTATAGTTTTAGAAAAATTACAAGTTCATGTAATATTGTGATTTTACATACTAGTCTACAAGTTTGAAGTGTTGAAACTTGTGTAATGTATTGGAAATTGATTGGTTGATTTAAAGAAGTGTTGAAATGATTTGTAAAAGAAAATGATACGCTTGAAAGCGTGGCCACCTCCAGTTACAGAGGAAACTCTGGCGAAATTTTTCTAAAATCTAACACTTAGAATTATTTACAAGTGTTAGAGTTATTTTTGAAATGTTTTCAAAATACATTTCGCCAAGACTTTATTTATTAAATAATCGGAGGTGGGATTTTCACAAAGACTAAACGTGATAAATATTTGTTCGATAAATATATTTTTCACAACACTGTTTATGATTATTTTGTGAAAATGTATAAATATTATTTTTAGAGTAAAAATAATATTTACTAACTTTGTCGAACCCAAAATAATACCAACGCCTTTACGACAAACATATAAGTTACAATGGTAATTACTATTACCACTTAATCGCCAAAACGTAACTTACGCCTTATTCGGAAATATTCATAAATGCGGATATTGTCAACGTATTATTTTGGAAAGTATTATGCGAAGAGAAAATATATTATTTTTGAGAAAAATAAATATATTTTGGAATGAGAAATAAAATATATTAAGTGAGACTTAATATTATAAACACGCACATGTATTAATTCCCCCATCCTCGGGAAGGAGATTTTCTACCAAGTATATACACGGAACGATTGTCTAACCGTTTCCTGAAAAATTAAACTATAAAGCTAAGGCACGGCCATCCGTCTAATAGAATTAGCACATGTAGGTCGTTGCGCAGCAGTTGGATATTTGGATTACTTGGTATTGTGACGCACTCACTGTGAGTTCATGTCCCCCTTTTCTCTTAACTGTTTTCAGTTTTATAAACTGCGGGGGTGAAATACATGTTACAATGATTATGAATATGTTTATACATGGTATGGTTAGCGTAAGGAGGTTTGTTACTCAGATCATGTGAGTGGGTAGGCACAACTTGAGGCCATTAATCCTCGTAGTAGGACCGAGGGACAGGAGCGGTAGATCTATCTGGGTGTAGCGAGCCCAGCCCCAGGTCCAGCATAACGGACCTCGGGGTGACTTAGTGCCCGACGCATAAATTCGCTAGGTTTGAGTCATCCCTACTTGCACTTCACACATATCAATGGCCTTGCAAACCATTGGTGATCTCTTTTTCCTTATTTGCTACATACCAGGTTTTTGATAAAGATAAAGGTTTGTTTACGCACTTTCGCATGAACTCGCTCAACATTATTGTTGATTTTTCAACTTACATGTATTTCAGGGAATTAACGATCTGGCGCGGTATGGCTTGTTTTCCGCTGCATTAGGCCCGAGGTCATCCAGGGTTCGAGGCTTGTGACTCTTTCCTGGACAAGTCACAGTCCTTGAATCATGTTTATTTTAAGTTTGTGGTTGTAATGTTTAGACAGGTTATGGTTGTTGGGTGTTAACCCGTTAAGACAATGTTTTACTATTTTATTTTTAATGGATGATCTGGCATATTTTTAATTCATATAGCTTGTTATGATTAAGCTATGGTATTAAGAAGTCACACCAAATTAACCACGCTTCCGCAAAGCCAGGGTGTGACAATTTAACTGCTGTTAAGTGACACGCATGACTTATATGAATTCGAATGCGTACAATGTGCTATTTGGTGATCATCGATGCATTGTCCTTTGTGATTACACATACGTGCCAACTTTGTGAATACCAACTGATCATACACATAAACGTACCGTAGGACTTGACTGATTGTTTGTGAGCACTTACTGTAACATACCGAGCAAATCAAGGTGAGTTCATTACATTTTCTCAAGCATGCGTCCCGGTGGTTTGGGACAACTGGTAAACAATTGGAAGGGAAACCTTGGGTAAACAACTTAATCGGTTTTGGTTATTGAACATGGAATCTAGCATCGGATTGCCTGGAGGGCAATGGGGTAATTAGTTGATAGCGCTATTAGGTGGGAAACCTCACACCGGGCCGTAAGGACGGGCGTGAACTAATTATCTGGGTATCGCTATGGTTGTTAGAGGCACACTCCTCGGATACATATGGGCACACTCCCTAGGGTATCTAGCGAAGACAACGTAGTATCGGTCGTTAAGGGGTACACACTCCCCGGATACATATGGGCACACTCCCTAGGGTATCTAACGTGAACGACATCGTATCACAACACTAAATCGCGTTAACATATATCTGGTAACAAAACACGTTAACTAAACTTGAACTCACCAGCGTCGTCTGACACACTTGTATGCATGCTTGCAGGTCGTTAGAATACAAGACATGGACTTGCTATCTGGGAGTGCTGGAGTGGTCATGAATCAAAGCTCTTGGATTACTTATAATTAATACATTGGTTTTGAGTTTATTATGAAACAATTGCTAAACGACTTATCACATGCTTCCGCTATATCACTCTTTGTGATTTGATATTATGTTTGACATTTAATCTTGGCAATTAATGACATGTTTTATTTAAATATTTATCATTGGTTCAATGTGAATGGTGGCTCAGACTCTGATGTGTAACACGCCTCGCGGGGTTTCCGCAGGTGGAATTTTGAGGGTGTTACACTATACACAATTTAACTTCTATCATTGTTCATCAGTTTTAGAAATCCACTTAAGTCTTCAAGTTCAAGTTAATGACCCTGAATACTCAATTAATCTACCAAGTTCAATTTAATAAACTTGGTTGATCTATGACAAAACAAAACTGATTTTCTTCAAACATTTTCAAAATTTTTCTGAAAATTACAAGTTTCAAATTAATGAACTTGCTCTGACTTTAATTTTTCAGTTACAAATATAGTTAGTTCCAAACTCATCATCCAGCTAGAATCTTCCTGCATCTACTTCAAACTGCGAATCCGTAGATCAGCTTTCCACTTTGGTTTGTCGGAAAATAAAGCAGAAATGAAAAATCTTTTTGGATTTTTGTTAAAGATTCTACACTAGAAAAGCAATAAAATCTTTTTGAGCTTTTTGAATTTGAGAAACAGAAATAAAATGCAGTAAAAGTAAACTATTTACAAACATAATTTTTTTTGAGCGTGTCAGGGAATCATTTTAGCTATCAGACAAGCTACGAGTACCGTAAAGCTTCAATTACATACTCAGAATTAAACAATTCACTTAGATTGTCGATATACTGATCCACTTTAAATTTTCACACAAATTTCAATCTGTTCAGGATACGAAATTAGTGTTTTAGAAACTTAAACTTATTCGCGTGTCCCACCTCTTGAATATACTCCCGTATCCAGATCCCAATATTCAGTCTTACAGGTGAGTATACCTAGATGATATCTGTTAAAGGGTTAAATGCGAAACCGTGAGAGCTCAGGTCAGAACTTCCGTTCAGCAGAAAGATGATGGTTTGACTTTCGGTGTGTTCCCTTTAGCGAATCTTTTCTTCAACAGCACGTGATTAGCATTATGCAATGTTTCATCATTTTTTATGCTGAGGGTGAGCTATATTTCAAGCAAGCGTAAAGTATTATATGGGGACTAGGCCATTGCTTCCGCAAAATCAGAAGTCCTGAGATAATACCCCAAATATCACTGAGTATAAAGACCTAGTATCTCAGAAAGAGGGACCTTTCAAACAAGATTTCGGGGGTTACCCAAATATCCGAGAGATGTTCCCCACGAGATATACAAGTGATGATTTTTAGGTTTACATCCCGAACAAACCTACTAAGTGTGTAAAAAACCTACCGGCATATCATCTGCGAGACTGTTTAAAACTTTTAAACATTACAAATCTTTAGCATACTGTAACTGTCTAGCCAATGTACTATCATTTTCCTTTTTTACACAAGCTCTTTTTTCAGTTTTCTATTGTTTTTGGATTTTTAATTTTTTACTGTTTTTGTATTTTCTGAAATATACTAACTCCCCCTAAATACCAAAACACGTAAAAAATCAACAAACCATTGCAGATTGCTTTTCAGCATCTTCAACAGTATCTCCCTCATCAACGCCAAGAATATCCTTCGACACCGATAAAAGCTTCATACTGTTGAGTTTTAAAAGATATTTAAAACGTGTTTTATCAAAAGCTTTGGTATGTAAATCAGCTTTTTGCTCGTCAGTGTGGATTTTCTCAATTCGTATCAACTTCTTCTCGAAGCAATCTCGCATGAAGTGATGACGAATCTCTATATGTTTCATTTTAGCGTGATGAACAGGATTTTTCGTGATATTAATCGCTGCATCATTATCAACAAAGATAGGGGTAGTAAGAAATTGCAAACCGTAGTCGCGCATCTGTTGCTGGATCCACAAGATCTGAGAACAGCAGCTGCTAGCAGATACATATTCTGCTTCACAAGTGAACAAAGCTACAGAAGTTTGCTTCTTACACTGCCAGGTGACCAAGCGAGATCTGAAAAAATGACAACCCGACGTTGTTGATTTTGCGTTAACTTTGCAGCATCCGAAATCTGAATCGGAATAACCTTCGAGCCTGAAGTCTCCTTCTTTAGGATACCACAACCCCAGTGATGGAGTTCCCTTCAGGTAGCGTAATAGCCTCTTCACAATCACCATATGCGAAGCTCTCGGGTTAGATTGATATCTTGCTGCGAGGCACGCTGGATACATGATATCAGGTCTTGAAGCAGTCAAATACATTAGCGAACCGATCATGGAACGATACATTGTTTCGTCTGCCTTCTCTCCGGTGAGATCAGGGTTTATCCCATGGTTCGTTGCTAACGGGGTGGAGGCTGGAGTAGAACTTGACATCCCAAATTTCTCTAAGATATCATGAACGTACTTCGTCTGATGTATGAAAATTCCTTTAGATATTTGTTCAACCTGAAGACCTAAAAAGAATTTCATCTCACCTATCGATGACATTTCAAACTTTTGCTTCATAACTCTTTCGAAATCTTTGCACAGATTCTCATTTGTTGACCCAAATATGATATCGTCCACGTATATCTGAACTATCAAAAGATGACCATCGACTAACTTGGTGAAGAGAGTGGCATCCACTTTTCCACGGATGAAGCTGTTGGCTAGTAGGTGTTGAGACAACGTCTCGTACCAAGCTCTCAGGGCTAGGTGTAAACCATACAATGCTTTATCCAACAAATAAACCTTGTCTTTGTGGATTGGGTCAATGTAACACCATGTAAAATCACGTCCAATGATATGTTGACACGTGTAGTCAACCCTAATAAAGTCAAACCTTGAATTTAAGGTACTAATTTTTCGAAAAAAATCGAAAAACATTAATTATGAAAGAACTGGAAGTATTAACATAACTTAAATAAGTTTCTAAATAACTTTCTATGGTTTTATATTCACAAATGAGCCACTTGTTAATCAAGTGTAGCCGTTTGCGTAATTAGTTAAAAGTTGCGCAATAAAGGGTTAAAAGCGTCAACATGTTAATTCTTACCTCTGAGTGACCTTTTAACCAACCGAGAGCTTCATGATATTTGATTATACTCTCGAGAATGCCAATCGTTGGCCGTCCAAGACTTTTATGCCTTTAAGTGACGTTACGCACAACTTTGTAAATATAAGGGACTAAAACTGTCAATATGTTTAATTATACCTCTAAATGACCTTTTAGGGAACCCGAAGCATCGTAGTATTTGATAATAAGTCCAAGAAGGCTTAATATGGATTAAATAAGGTTTCGATGCCATTAAAGGATGAGATGCGCAAGTTTGCGCATTAGAGGGACCTAAAGTGTCAACTTTTGAACCTACGCCTTTTAGTGATCATTTAAGCGATCGAAAGCATAGCAATAATTAAACTCATGCATGGTAATGCCCATGGTGGGCCATGGAAGGCCTGGATATCATTAAACGACATTTCGCGCTACTTTGTGCGATTAAAGGACTATTTGCGTCAAATTGCAAAAGTATGTCGATTCATATGATTCAGACCTTCCAGAATATGACCATGAGTTAAACACGCCCTAATTATCTTTATATAGCTTAGGTATGGGCTTAGAGGTGTTCGGTGCGCAAAAATAAACTTTTAAGCCATGCAGGGACTAAAAGTGTCAAAAAGTGCACAAGTTTGCATTTTCGCTCATATCTTACATTCTGTATATATCTGGACCTCCAAAAATTTATGTAAGCCCTAAAATAACTTATTTTAGTGTTTGGCTTGATAAAATTCCATTCGTCGCGTAATTTGATTCGTTTTTCGCGTCCGTCCGTGTTTCGTCGTAATTAGCCGAACAACGTGACCGTACGACCAAACGAACGACATCCGGCATATTTTTGAGCATGTTTCATGTTCCCTATGCTTAGGCATCATTGTAGAGCCTTAAAAAACTTTTAATGGGCCTTAGATGTGTCGGAAATGGCATTTGGAAGTACAGGGGCCAACACTGTCAACAGTTGAAAGTTTCTGTGAGCTGGCATGGTCCTTACGGACCGTATTGCCTATCCTTTACGGTCCGTAAAGGAGGCCCGGTTCCAGAAAATCAAAAACCAGCCTTGGTTTTGCCTTTTGTCTCACATACTTGAATCTATGGGTCATTTGATGATTTCTAAAAATGGTATTACACCTGTAATGATCCTAGAAGCCCTTCCTAACACTTGTCATGATCCAATTCTTATCCAAAACCTATAAATAGAGGTGATCTTTTCATTCAATAATTGCTCATTTCATTCTCATCTTGCTACCTTCTCAATTCTGGAGAATCCTGAGCATTTGGAACTTCCTTGGAGTTCTTTTCAGTACTAAGGACCATTTGTAAGTGTCCTTAACCTCCTAATCTTAGTTTTGATTAGTTTAATGACCAAAAGTCAACCTTATCGTAATTAAGGTTTGACATTAGTGATTTATCACTAATGGTCCAGTAGTTAGTCTATTTAGAAGTAGTTATAAGTTGGTAATTATGTAGGTAATAAACCCCTAAGAGGGCACCTACTGATTAGCAACCCAACTTAGTCAAATGTCGGGTCAAACTTAATATTAAAAAGTCAACAGGAAGCTATTTTATAAATAAATTCATAATTAGCAACATAAAAACTATGAAACCTGCTTTAAGCATTTATATAACTTGGTAATTAATACAAGAATATGTCTAAGCATGTTCAACCCGACAATTCTAAGTATAGGCTCGGTTCACAACCGAAAGTCGCAAAGTTTAACCCTTGCTTTGACTTTCAATTCTAACCCAAATTAGTTTAGTTTAATTATGCCTTAGGGTTCCTTTGTGACCATATTATATGTTAGTATAACCCCCTGAAGTTATACTACTTGATCCTTTAGAATTAGAGTTCATTGCATGTTCCATAATGCCTAAATGTTGACCATAATGCCCTTCGATATTAAAACAAGATTTTTGAAGATGTGAAAGGACTAATACCTTTATTACTGATTTATAAACATGTCCGTAAAATTTCACATCAGTTAGTGGTCTAAATTGGGAGTTATGCGCAATAGCGTAAATTGAAAGCTTTTGTTAATAAAATGGCATTTTCGGCATAAAGCCTATTTAAACTCAAATTTTGACATCAAACCATTTACCTACTGATATAATATAATATTTAGGGATTTTTGGGAATTTTTATAAAATTTTAAGCTGATCATAACATAGAGTTAGCGCATAGACTCGGTAATTGACGATAATACCCTTTTCGCTAATAAAATGAGTTTTGCACATCCTTTACATACCAAACCTTTTTCTACTGATTTTATATATTAAATAAGTTATTTTAAACAGTAAAGGCTGATCAAAATCTCAGATTTCATTAATCAACCCGAATATCGTCAAAAACCGACCTTTATGCGATTTAGGTGCATAGTATGGTTTAAAACCATATTGGGCACCTAAAGTTTGATACCTACTGATGTTATGAATAAATTTTTATACTTTAACAGTAAATAAAAGTTTTGAACTCAGATTTCCAAAATTTACTCTTAAAGCATATGTGAAATGTCCAAAATGCCCCTACGGTGCATAGTTTGGCCATAAGTGATAAATTTCACATATGTGATATATCTTACTGATATAACTCGATAAAATAAATACTTTTACTGATTATCTTAGACCAGAACCTCATTACTATTTAATCTCTTTTATAATATTAAAAAATGACCAAAATACCCCTACGGGGCATAAATTGGCTTTAAATTCGTTTTGTGCACAATGGAAGATATCCTACTGATATCACAACATATTAAAGGCATATTCACTTGTGGAACGTGTTCATGACTCTTATGGTTACCCGTTACGCATGTTTCACGTTCGGATCGGTTTATGTAACTAGTTTGCATGAAATAACCGAAACGGATCAAACCTTATCATTTTCACTTCAAAATCCAGAATGTGTTTAGTTTACCCATATTATACAAGTCTCCAAACTTGTCGGGTCTAAATCACATTCTAATCTAGTCTGCGCTTGATCTTGCGTTTTGAACCGTAAACCTTTCCTTAAGATTAACCGGACTAAGTTTCAAATTTAAACAAGACCCGTTAGGAATCTAATAGGTTAATAAAACCTTCGTTCCAGATTAAGAGCCCCAGTAGAAGTACTTGTGCTTGCTGATTTGATATACGGCTGGGATTGAATTTATATTTAGCTCAGGTAAATACTTTTAACTTATTTTCCCTTATACGGGCTTGGGATACGGTATTATAAAAATACCGCTTGGTCGGGTGTAGAAACCTTTTAATCGGAGATGATTAAATTACATAATCCCGTTTTAATCTGTATTGCTTGATAACAAATAAAATTGGGGGTTAATGACCGTGTCCTGGATATCCTTGGCTCATTTTAAAAAGTGAATGGCCACAACGTAAGCACAAGGTGTAGGCATAACACCTCCTGTTGCGTATGTAAAACATATACTCACTCGTAAGGGTGTCTTCTTGTGAGATTATATTTGTGGTGTGTCTATTAATTTTGACCGGCTTGTATTAACACCGACCCTAAATGTTGGACAAACATGTAAATCAGATACAAGATTTTTATTAATAAAATTGTCCCAAGTTATAAAAGAATTTTGTGCCACGTGCATTCAAATCAATTTCTTAAACATTTTCAAAATGAGTCAGTTAAATTGTATTTACCAGTGAAAACTGACGTATTTTCCAAAAAGGTTAAGTGACATGTACTGTACGTAATTGGCTGGGAGCTCAAGGCGTTAATAAGGAATCTTGCCAGTTCTAGATGCCTAAAGTCTATTGAACAGTTTTTCTTTTATTTGATCCGCCTATGGATCTTTTACATACCGTTTGTAATACTTTGATATTCCTATTCGGTTATAATATATTTATCTTTTGCTTCCGCTGTGCATTTAAATTGGGTTGTTTGACTATGATGATATCAACTACGTCACGATACTCTCCACCGGGCCCACCGGTAATACGTGGAAATATCGGGGTGTGACAGTCGGTGAAGCCCGGTGGCTGTCCGACATATACCTCCTCTTTTACCTTCCCATATAGAAAAGCAGATTTAACATCTAACTGATAAACTTTAAAATCCTTCCACGAGGCAAATGCTAAGAAGATCGTAATAGCCTCAAGTCTAGCAATGGGAGCATACACTTCAGTAAAATCTATCCCTTCCTGCTGACTAAAGCCCTGGACAACGAGTCGAGCTTTGTTTCGAACAACAACCCCTCGATCATCTCTCTTGCATTTAAAAACCCATTTTGTGTTTATCTTCCTGTGACCATCAGGAAAGTCTACCAACTTCCACACTCCCAACTTCTCAAACTGACTTAACTCTTCTTGCATAGCATTGACCCAAGAATCTTCAGTTAGCGCCTCTTTGTATGTTCGCGGTTCAATCTGCGAAATAAAACAACTTAATGAAAATTCAGTTTGTAAAGGTGCAACTGTAGAATAAAAACAAGTAAGCCCTTGGTCAATTTGATGTCTAGTGCGAACGCCTGATTATAACTCTCCAATGATCAACTCCTCTGGATGGTATGAAAGAGTTCTTGGCATCACGTCTCCTGGAACATCTACTTCACCTCCCAAATTTGTAACATTTTGATTTGCATCGTGTTCACTGACTGGGTTTGTTTGACTTGAAATCTGGACTTGCTCCCCCTCTGAACCTGAATCACCACGATCAAATATTGGTCTGCCATCAGATTCTTGATTATCGTTGACTGTCGTCTGATTATCAGGAGCAATTTGTTGTTTTGGAGACTGTAGAATATCATCATGTCACCAGCATTGCTTGAACCGGCTTCATCATCATTCGAAGTTTGCCGTGGTCGTCTAGAATATTCAGCTGGAAACCTTTCCTGTGATGACTCATACTCTCTCAGAATATCCAACTCATCAAAGAACTCCGTTTCTTCTTCTGCTTCTTCCATCATGTCAAACGAATCCCACAAAGTGTCGTAATTAAAACGCCATGAATCTCCAGGATTCTGCGGTGGCATTGTATGACTTTGACATTCAACATTGTGAGCTTCAATAATCCGCTTCAGACTAGGAACGAACACTCGTCGTAAAGGACTTGAATACCCAACGAATATTCCCTCAATACTTTTCGGACCAAACTTTCCAAAAGGCTCTAGAACAGTACAGGGTGACCCAAACGGTTCAAGATACTTCAGATTTGGTTTGCGGTTATTGATCAACTCAAAGCACGTTTTGTTGATTTTCTTGACAGTGAGAACTCTATTGAGAGTATAGCAAGCAGCTGCTACAGCTTCTGCCCAAAAATTTATCAGAAGCTTTGAATCAGTAAGCATTGTTCTCGCCGTTTCGATTAGTGTCCGGTTTTTACGTTCTGCGACTCCATTCTACTGTGGAGTGTACGGAGCACTAAACTCTTGCAATATACCTCTTTCTTCACAAAATTCATCCATCTTGTTGTTCTTGAATTCAGTACCATTATCACTTCTGATTCTTCTTATCCGTGTCTGGTACGAATTTTTAATTTTTCTGAACAACGCCATCAAGCTTTCAAACGTTTCATCTTTCGACTTCAAGAATGATACCCACGAAAATATTGAATAGTCATCAGTAACCACAAGACAATAAAGATCTCCTGTAATACTTTTGACATTCACAGGACCAAACAAATCCGTGTGAAGTCTTTCCAAAGGTCTTGAGACTGAATTGACTTTCTTTTTCGGGTGTGACTTCTTCTTTTGCTTTCCTTTCATGCAACTAATGCACTCTCCTTCAAGATGAAAACCTTTCACATGAACACAAGTAACTAAATCGTTATGCACCAGGTGATTCATTTTTGGTAGGTGAATGTGGCCCATCTTTCAATGCCACAACTTCGATTCTTTCTCGGTTGCTCTCGACATAAAACAGTGTGCCTGACCCGTGGTAGTAGTAGCTACGCTCATGTCCAACACGTACAGATCATTCACTCTTGGTGCTCTCATGATAATCCACTCTTCGGGGACAACAAATCCTGGTTTCAAGATCAAACATTCTTTGTCTGTGAAGTGTGTTGTGTACATTCTGTCACAGATCTGCGAAATGCTCAGAAGATTATTCTCCAGCTCAGCGATGTAGTTAACTCTTTCAAACGTGACAATCCCATTTGAAGAAGTTCCTTCACCGATAATCCTACCACCTTGATTTCCTGCGAATCCCACATAACCACCATTAAACCCTCTAACGTCGTACAACAGGGTCTTCTTTCCTGTCATGTGCCGAGAAGCTCCACTATCCATAATCCATCGTGAAACGGATCTTGGAAGCTCCTGCACAAATCACAAACACTTAGTTAGATTTGGAAGCCACCCAAGCCTCCTTTGACTCAGGTAACTTGATGTTAATGTGAGTTTTTGTAGTGTAGAGTGGCGGAAATTTTTTGTCATTCATTTTCAAACTCTCCTCAGATCCAATCTCAACCTTCCTGTATAGAAAGAAATCATTTTTCTGAGGTTGACCAGATGATTGGTCTGTTTTTGGAACAACCTTCTTTTCAGAATCCTTGGATTTTTGTTTTTCAAGCTTCTCATAATAATCCAAAGGTACATTTATCTTTATCGGTGTGGTAGAAGACGACTGTTTTCCGACTCTGAAACCTTTGGTTTTTGAGCACTTGTTTTCTTGTCAACCACTTTAGGCTTCCATCTTTGTTGAGGTGATACAACCCTTGTGTAAAACTTGTCATTTTTAGTTACCACATTCTTTACGGTTTTAGTTTTGATTTTTTTGTTGTCATTTTTCAAAACCTTTTTCTTAACAACCAATGGAGCTTTGCCTTTTTCAGCAACCTTCCTTTTCTCAACAGTTTCAGACTTAGGCTTCAAGTTGGTACACTTTCGTGCAATATGCCCAACTTGGTTACACTTGAAGCATGTTCGAGTATCAACTACTCGACTTGAACCTTCAGTCTGAGGTTGTGAGGCCTTTTCTTCAAAGAATTCTTGATTTGTCTTTGAAAAGATTTTCGACTCTTGTTCGGAAAGAGAACTCGAACTTTTCACAAACATTTTCTTCTCAACAAACCTTTTGTTTTGAACATTCCTTTTCTGATAATTCTTACCACCCGGATAACAACCCGACAATATGTTTTGATTCTTGTTTTAAAAACGTGGTGGAACAACAGGTTTCTTATAGTAAGATTTATCTTTCTGAAAGTTTAATTCTCTCTTGGCATGTTTCAACCCTTCAAGTTCCGATATATCAATCTCAATCAACTTGAAAACTTTCTTCAGCTTGCCAACATTCACATTCTCAATTGGAAAATCACAATCCTAATACAACTTATCAGATCCCGCCATCTTGTACATCACAAGATTTGGTTCGTCATTTAAGTTGTCTTTGGATTTAGACTTTGGAATGTATTTATCAAGAAAACATCCATCATCCTCAGTAGTGTCACTTTCAGTTTTCAAAACATTTTCAACCACACTTTTAACCACTTCAGATTGGACACTATCTTCATCAGATGACGAATTAAATGTGACATCAATTGATTCAGGAAGTTTCACTTCGTTTTCATCTTCATTACCCAACCCTGAATTTTTCTTTGAAAAATTGTTTAGAACTGGAGGTGGAACTTGATGAAACCCAACCCCTGTTCCATCTGTGTAAACATCTTCGCCTGCTTGGTTCTTCCCAATTGGTTTAGGAACTATGTGCTGAAGAACAAAGCATGCGGAGTTGTAATTGCTCAGTTTTTTCAACCGGATGCGTTCATTCTCAGTTTTAGCTTCTTGAAATTGAAGTTTTAACTTCGCAATTTCATCCAGTTGTTGGTTGATTAATTCTTCTTTCACACGAAGAACTCCTGTCAATTGCATATTTTCTTTGTGTGTCTTACCGTTTCTCTCATCAGAGTCTTTAACCGTTCGTTTTAGCTTCTCAAAGTTTTCAGAAATTTGACGATTTTCAAGAATTAACTTTTTGTTTTCTTTCCTACATCTTTCTACATCACTTTTATCATTTTCAATCTTACCGGTTAATTCTTTAATTCGTTCATTCGAAGCTTTTAACAGTTTATCCCGGTTTAAGATCTGATCCTCAACATCTCTGACCCTTTTGTCAGTTCTTCAACCTTTTTAATGTTGAGGTAAGAAAATGCACCACAAACCTTGCAGTCTTTCCTGCAGTTTTTGCAGTCGCTTTCTGTTATGACTTTCTTACCTGTCTCTTTAGACTCATCATTCTGACTGACCTTGCTTCTGGACTCAGAACCGGAACCAGAAACTACCTTTAATTCTTTTGCAGCCAGAACCTTATCAGCCATCTTCTTCAAATTCTCAGCAGTTAGCTCTTGTGACATATCAATGATCCCGTCATGAATCTTCTTTGTCTGCTGCTCCTTTTCTTTCTCTTTCTCTTTCTCTTTCTCTTTCTCTCCAACTTCTCCTCCTCCCCACCATAATCTTTACTTGGATTCTTCTTCTTCTGCAATTTCTTGCACAATAGTATTAAAACTGATTGACTTTGGATCAACATCAATGTTTCCATTGGGATCAAGATAACACTCTCTATCAGCATCCCATCTCGTCGCTCTTTCAGCTTCTTTGAATGTATTGGAAATTCTGGTCATCCTGAATTGAGCAAGCATTCTTCTGTTGACTAATTTTTCTTCATCAGTTCTGTTGTCTTTGAAGGGAACAGTCTTTGTTGCTGCAAACGCATAACCTACTGCGTCTTCCTCAGGTAGTAGTTCGCTCCAGTCAAAACCTTCATCGTCATAAATGACAGCAAGAGCTCTGGATTTTTCTTTATCTTCAATCTGCTTCATCATGGGAGGTTCCGATTTATTCTAATGATAGATTGCTTTCTTGTAGTAATCTTCACGGAACGAGTTAGCAGTATCATCAGCTGGTGCATTTCTGCCTTCACGTTTGAAGTGACCTTTCTGTTTACATCTGAAACATGTCACCTTTGACTTGTCAAAGCCAAGTTTTATAGACGACCCTCCTGTTGAATGTCTTCCAGTAATCTTCATGAAACGTTGAGCTCTCCGGACTACACCTTATGTCGATCAGTTCCATCTCTTCCGGATCGATCTGGTCATAATCCTCTTTTGTCAGGTTAGTGTTTCCAATCTTGCCCGCCACGAGACTCTCATATGATTCAAGTACTGAAGCTAAGAACACCATCTGCTGCTTTGCAGATTCTTCGCTGAAATTTTGACCATTCTTTAAATCCACAGCGATGTTACATTGAAACACATTCTTTTGAGCAGATTGATTTGAAGTGTTTGAAGAAAAACCACCATGATATCCACTGCTAGGAGTTTCTTGATTCACAGTGTTTGAGCTTTCTGTAGAAAAAGCTGTTTTTGGAGATCCATTCTTTGGTATCATGTTGTCTCTGTAATACAGCTCCACATTCTGATGATAAGATGAGTTGTTGACTTTGCTGGATTTCTTGATCTCTAATTCATGGCTTTCCAGTCTTTCAATGAGCAGATCCACTGTCAAATCTTCTGATTTGATTGTGTTTTTCAGCATTAGGGCAAAGTATTGCCAATCTTGCTCATTTGGAAGCGAATCAAACAACTTGTCAACCAGCTATTCTTGAGTGTATATGATTCCATATCTTGCCAGCTCCATCTTCAGATGCCCAAATCTTTCAATCATTTTTGTCACTGATTCATTCTTCATGTTGGTGCATCTAGTGTCTGTTAACTTCGTCTTAATCGAGTCTTATGTCTAGAACTAGATAGATCAGGGCACAAATATCAAGAAAGTGTGAATCTAGTGGTAATTCCGCTTGAAATGACACTAGGTCATTTCAAGCGAAATCAGAAATGTTTAATATTCCGCTTGAAGTCTACCTGGTAATTTCGCTTGAGTTTGTTGGAGCGAAATCAGGTATTCCGCTTGAGGATGTTTTAAGCGGAATCAGGACAACTATATATAGGAGTTGTGTGTGTTCATTTGGAGCGAAATCAGGGATATAGTTTCTGAGTCGAGGTGCTATCCGTTTGTCATTTGAACGTGTAAAAGCTCAGGAAATCATTAATAGAAAAGAATTGAAAAGGAACAAGCTGTTTGACATTGTTTGCATTGATTCCGCCTTTGTAAATGATGATGAACTACTCAACTTGACTGTTTAGGGTCACACAACGGTCCAACAAGTGGTATCAGAGCTCAAGACGAGGAGTTTATACCAATTCAGCTTGATTTCACCAGATTATCTCACTTCTGCCCTATCTTTTCTGATTTGAACAAGTTCTAACGGATAAAATGGCTTGAATTTTTCACAATATAAGCAAAAGTGTGTTTTAACAAAGCCTTGAGAAAATTAGACCAAAATTCTGCTTAAAAGTGACAAAAATGGACCAAAGTTCGTATTCCGCTTGAACGAGTATTTTGATTCCGCTTGAAAAGCTAAGGCCATTTCAAGTGAAATACCATATTCCGGTCGAAAGATATTGTCTGATTTCGCTTGAAATCAGATTTCGCTTGAAAATTCTGTCTAATTTCGCTTGAAATCAGATTTCGCTCGAAATTATAGTTTGATTTCGCTTGAGAACATATTCCGCTTGAAAGTTCAAGTGAAATAAAGTGATTTCGCTTCAACATCTTATTCCGCTTGAAGTTATTCCGCTTCAAGTGATTCTGCTTGAATTGCTGTTTTTAAAATTTCAAAAATTTTCTAAGTGTTTGTTGATTGTTTCAGGTACGTGAAAGATGGACGTATTCATGAATCCTTTTAGTGATATGTATGCCTTTGCTGGAAACTATGGAGATGATACTTCTAGCAACACCAATGAGAACACCCTGAATACGAAGAAAACTGTGCTTGACACATTAGGCGTGGAGAGTGCATATGGAACATATAACAAACCTCCAAAGTTGATGGCAATCGAAGAGTACAGTCGGTGGGCTAAGAAATTTGAAGAGTGGTTAAAGGCATTCGCGTATCCCAGCTGGAAAAGTCTAAAGAGTGGATACAGTGATGGAGGACAACGGGGTGAACATCTGACACAAACTGAAGATGTAGAGAATTTTGTCGCCGAGCAAAAGTGCATCGCTTTGCTGTTTCAGTCTGTCCGAGAAGATATAATATCATTGATCGAGTACAAAAATGCTAAAGATCTGTGGAAAAAGTTAGAAGTGAAATGTTTTGGAAGTACTGAAATAGTGAAAAACAAAAAGAAACTGTTGAGAAAAGAGTTTGATTTATTCAGTTGTTTAAAAAATGAAGCTGTTTCTAAGATGATTGAGAGGTTTGGGCACTTGAATTTGGAGCTGGCGAGACATGGGATTATATATTCTCAAGAAGAATTAGTCGACAAATTGTTTGACTCATTGCCAGATGAGATGGATTGGCAGTACTTTGCGTTGATTGTGACACCCCAGGAAAAACCAGGAAACCACGTAACCTAACTAGCTTCCTCAGTGACTACGTACTAAATTTCGGGACGAAATTTCTTTCAAGTTGGGGATGATGTGACAACCCGTAACTTCGAGGTAAAAACCCATCTATTTCGTTTTTTATAAATCAAATCTTATGCTTATTTAATTTGGTGAATTAACCAAATCCTTACCGTGTTGTACCGACCCGGACCGTTTGAACCAATGTGCATGCCTCACTTGTCGATCTAACCCACCCGTGTAATCCGAAGATTATGAGGCCCGACCATAATAATAATAATAATAATAATAATAATAATAATAATAATAATAATAATAATAATAATAATAATAATAATAATAATAATAATAATAATAATAATAATAGTTTATGGTTTTATGTAAATTGTGTTATGTTTTCCTTTTTGTGTGTTCAGTATCAAACCCAAACCGACCCCCCACTGGCTACGGTCTAATCAGCCCACCTTAATCTATAATTCGGCCCACAATCACAAGTTCCACCGCCAATCTTCAGCCTTAAATACATATATATGCATTTACGTAATGCAAGCCCTCCCGTATAACACTCGACGGCAGAATAAGATCACCCCTCCCATCATCGCAAGTCTTCCTCCCTCCCTCCGAACACCGGTAAGATCTCTCTCGTCCGTAGTTCTAGTTAATGGACTCGTCGCGGTTTCGGTTTGATGTTAGCATCGTTTTATGTCTGTTTTTCGTTGTGTACGTGTATATGTAGATGGTAGGTGATTGATTATTCTTGCACATGTTGTTGATGAAGAATAACATGTACGATGATATATATATATATATGTACTTGTGTATGTAGAGGATAGGTAGAGTATGATTTTGCACATGAAAGTTGTCAACCGAATCTGTGTAAATAAGATTGAAAGTGCAAACAAGTTGATTTGGAATTTGATGATTTGATGAACTGTGAATTGACGCTGTGAATTGATGATTCCATAAGTTGCTGATTATTTGAACTTATATGATATTAGTATACTTAAAAGTCGATCCAGTTATGCTTGCTCTTTGCATGGTAATTGTAAGATGGTCCCTACATGACAAACGGTGTGAATGGTCATTTAAACCGGTGGAAAACTAGAGTTTGAGTTAGTGATTATTTAATATTAATGTGAAAATATGATATTGCTAAATGATGATGTAACGAGCACATATTTGTTTAAGTTTAGATGAAAAAGGGTGCCTTATATTTTATAAAAATGATTTATGAAACAAGAGCTTGGAATTCATAAGCATTACTGGAAAAAAAAAATCTGTGCGTTTGGCTAATCTGATTTTGGTAGACTTGGGTAATTTATTGATTAAATGAATGTTGTCGTACACCTACCTAGTCGCACACTACCCGGTGACCGCACACTCTATTATATCATACAAGCATGACCGCACACTTGCCAAAGTAGTCGCACACTCTCGTGTGGACCGCCCAACTGACAAGTGGGCCGCACATTAAACATACATTGGGCCTTATTCTAGTGGGCCGCACACTAGAAAAGCCCAAACCTTTTATAGGCCACACACATCTCATCGTTCCATGTCATTTCGTGTTAATTGTTTTATAAATGATTTATTTATGATTAAGTTGTTATGTCATAACTGTTACTACTTACTTGACAAATACGTGTAGCTTATACGTGATTATTTGTTTACCGACCTAACTAGTGGTAACAATAATAGGGTGTGGTTGACCAACTTAGGACAAAGGCTTATCTGCCGAGCAAACTGAGGTGAGTTCACACTTTCCACAAGGCATGGGATTCCCAAGGGTTGGGAATGGGTAAAGGATTTAAACTGAAACTGCGTGATCTCCTGGCTTGGGACACGTACACACCCTCTTTATTGAAGGGTGACAACACGTACTAAGAACTTAATCGGAACCTGCGTAGTCTCCTGGTTTGGGGATTACGTACACACCCTCTTCACTGAAGGGTGACAGCACGGATACTAGACCAAAACTCTCTATCATGAAGTCCCTCCTTTTATATCGACTTAATCGCCGGGCCAATGGCGAGCGGGTCATTAGTTAGATAGCGCTATTTAGGTTTGACAAGCCTCACACCGTGCCGCAGAGGACGGGCGTGAACTAATGGATCTGGGCACTAGTCAATGATGATAGACATTGACGTCAGGGCACCAACTTACTTTAGTCAGTGGTCGATATGGTAAACGGGTCTAGTGGTTAACATGGGGAATGTGACAACTGGCACAAAACCGGTAATTTCCGTACTCCTTAATTATTATTTAATGACTGTAATTATGTGCTTACATGCTAAACAAGTGAATTCATGCACGTTGTATACTACAAAATATTGCTTTATGCATAAACGAGAGCGTTGCGTCAGAAATAATAGTAAACTCACCGGTAAGACACACTATGTCAACAGAACTGCAGAAAGCAGTCAGACATTAGAATTGAGGCCTAGGTGTACGTCCGACGACAAAAGTACATTAAAACCCAAGAGTACATATAAGGGTTTAATTTATAGACATTGCGAAAGCAAAAATAAGCACAAAAATCACCCGAAACGCACTTTAAGTGCAGAATTTTGTATAATTCAGCAATAATTCAGCATTTAAACATATGATTATTATACAGAAATTTCGTTTCATTATCTAGAATATTTCCCTAAGTGTTGGGAATTGAAAGGGTACAAGAAGGGTACTTAAAAGACACTAAAAAGTGTAATTTAGCACTTTAACGGATTAATATCCAACCAATCAACCGGACTTTAACCGGAACATAAAAATATTGTCATTAACATTGTTTTTCTTTCTTCTGAGCCAGTTAGGATCTTCGAATACCCTAACACCCGTTATAAATTACAACACACTAGTAATTTAATTTATTTTCCTAATAAACAACTATCACTAACTATGTAGTTGAAATTGAGCCAAAAGCCCCACCCTACATGAACCAATAGGTTCCCATGTAAGGGACACCACCACACAATTTTGGATATTATATTTAGGGATGTTTAATATCTTGGATACATATTGTCTTGTGGTTAATTAAAGATATTGGTTTATAAATTAAACCATGAGGCCACCCTTATCATCCATTTCAACAAACAAAATTTCATTTCTTTCTTTCCTTCTTTGATGCTCTCGGCCGAATACCATAGCCCACCCACCAACACTTTCAATTTTCCATCTTGCCATCCCACATACATATCAAGGTGCTAGAGTTCATATAAGGAGACCCGGTGCTTACGGATTGCCAAGGACCTCCCCACAACGCTATTAACCACCTACTTTTTCGTCTAGTTTCTTCCCTAGCCTCGAGCTAGTAGTAAGTGTTCTAAAACATCCTATTGATCTTGTCTAAAGTGGTTAATAAGAGATTTGTCGGATAAAAATTATGAACACTAGAAACCAAAACTAAAAGTCTACAAAAAATAATAAACTTGGTGGTTAACGAATGAATGTTAGTGTAAAACTTATAGAACTTGTTTTGTTATGATTATTTATTATTGTTGGATGCTAGTAGGGGAACGGATCGTCATCTAACCACGCTAGGTCATGTTCATGGAACATGAACTAGCACTATGTTTAGTGTAAAAATAACTAGATGACGAACCCTTTCACTCAAAAACATGAACTTGTGTAAAAACGATTTTTCTTATGAAATGGAGTTCTAAACTAGTAGATCTACGGATCTACAAGTGGTATTTTTGAAGAACCAAGAGTATGATGAAATCATGTTTAAAAAGTCGGATCTTTCTCAAATAAAGACATTTTTGAGAACCAAAAAGTGTGTAGACACTTGTGTAACGAAAGGATTTAACAAAGAAATATTTTAGTAAATACCGACTAGAAGTTGTAAAACTTCATATTCTTTAAAAATAAAGTTTCGAGATAATGATTTTTTTTAAAGATGGAAAGACTTACCAAATGTGCTAGTAAGTTACTACACATTTTTACACAACTTGCAAGTTCATGTGATTGCGATATATGTTTATGTTGGACTAGTTTGATGATGATTGGGAAATTGATTGGTTGAATTTTTAAAAGAAAATGATACGCTAGTAAGCGTGGCCACCTCCAGTTACAGAGGAAACTCTGGTGAAATTTTTCCAGAAAATAACACTTAGAATATTTTTTTGTGACAAGTGTTATGAATATATGTTTGGCTTGTTTTCCAAACAAACTTCGCCATGATTTTTATTACAAAATTTCCAAATACCGGAGGAGGATTTTCATAAATAAAACTTGTTAAATATATATTTAGAATATATATATTTATCGCTTGTATGATTATGTGATTATTTTGGTGAACTAGATATATATTATTTTTAGAGTAAAAATAATATGAATTGGAGATACTCGTAACGAGTAAAAATACAAAAAAAAAAAAATACACATACAACATACAAGATACATAATTCGGGTGCAAAGTGCAAAACACAAAAGACTTATATTTATTTGTGAGAAAATAATATAAGTAAGACATTTAGTTAAAAATATAAAATATTTTTAACACAAGAAAATATACACAAAAGAGAGTGACTGTACTTGTGCGACGCAAGTCTAGTGACTAACGTTAAGAAAACGCGTATAGGTTACGACGTTAATTAAGCAAATCCGGTGAAGTTTACGATGCAAGGAACGCAAAGTTGTGAGTTCATGCTCCCCCTTTTCTCTTAACTGTTTTCAGTTTTATAACTTCGGGGGTGAAATACATGTTACAAATATTTTTATGTTTAACAAATGGTATGATAATAAAAAGCACACTTGGTGAGAACGAGTAACAAGTGTGTAGCGATATAAGAATACAAGAAACACACTTGGTGAGAAACGAGTACCAAGTGTGATGTGATATAAGAATACGGGAAGCGCGCTTGGTGAGAAACGAGTACCAAGTAGGATGCGCTATGAAAAATGATGCGAGGAATCGTGTCACGAATAGGGTACAGAAGCACCATTAATCAACAATATACCTAGACCGCAGAACAAAAGGTTAGATCTAACGGGTGCCGGGCAGCCACACTCTCGGTGAGGGCGAGTACCGAGTAGTGCTTTTGTGTCTCAGAATATACCAATTAAATGCCTAAGGTTTGGTGACTTCCTATGTCGTGTCACATGTTAATGGCTTTGCAACCCATTAACAATCCTGATACTTACAGGAATACCTTATTTACATAAAATTTCATACCATACTAAAACTTGATGAATACTTGAGTACGTGGGGTACTCAAGAAAATGGGAATTATACTTGAGTACGTAGGGTACTCAAGAAGAATTTGAATTATACATGAGTACGTGGTGTACACATGAAACTGGATTTATATATATGAAAACTTGATTTATTCACAAACTATGTTTCCATACAAAGTATACAAACGTGAAATACAAAACTGCATGAATTCACACCAACATTTTGTTGACGTTTTTTCCAAAACTCACATGTATTTCAGGTAACTAGGATGGATGTGCGCGTGGTCTTACTTATGCTCTTGGATGTCGCTTATGTTTATCTTTAAATAAAGTTGTAAACTTTTAAGACAATGTTTTATGTGACCTAGCGATGTAAACGCTAAGCGTATGTTTCAAATTATGGTATTTGAAGTTATTTTCATGAGCATATAGTATGTTTACCTTTCGTATGCAATGAGATCCTTTCATGATCACACCTCGTGCTTCCGCCGCAGAAAGGGGTGTGACAGATTGGTATCAGAGCTGCGATTGTAGTGAACCAGGATTCCTTCTCGAGTCTAGTCTACAATCTCTAGGATCCATTCACGAAAACAATTTTTTTCAAAAAGTTTTCATTGCATAATACGTCCCGCGACATCCACTGCCTGAAACTGTTTACAAGAGTCTAGAAAAGACACTACAAGACTTAGGGTGCACAGGAGTAGCACCTGTCTTTAACTGAGAAATTACTTGCAATTATGTGTGATAATTAGCATGTACTAGAAGTAGGATGTCACAAGTATATGTGACTTTACCTGAAAGCAATGGCCCATCCGAAGGAAGAAATACGAGGATGAAACGAACTGTGCGGACTGTGCAAGGAGTTACGTAATTATGGATGCATACATAATTATGGAATTCAGTGCACAGAAACCACAGCAAGTCTCGTCACGTATAGATTCCCTCAGTGCAAGCCTACTATGTACTCTGCTGGAGTAATAATTGTTTGATGTCACTTATGTGGTATATATACCTGTGAATATATATGCTACTAATGTCTAGGGTGACGATATCAAGCAAATGTTTAACCCTGTCGTGTTATGTTCTGCCAGAGCATGGCACCCAGGAGAGCTGTGAATGCTCGCAATGATGATCAACCTCCTCCTCCCCCACTGCCAAGAACTGTTGAAGAGCTGAACGCTCTATTGGAAGAGAGGATCTCTGCTGCTATCGCCCAGTACGAGGCGAACCGCACCCAAGACAGTGGAGGACCAAGCAATGCTAGACGTAACGGGCATGGAGATTCGTCTGGAGGAAGCGCAGCTCAAGGTAACCTTAAAACAATTTACTAAGCATGAAGAAAATTATGAACGGTCCTTGTTTCATTACTTCTTCGAATGCTCATAAGTGAATTGGTTGGGTTAATTACAGGCTGCACCTTCAAGCAGTTCCTCGACTGCAAACCAATGAACTACGATGACACTGGAGGAGCGGTAGCATTTGTGCGTTGGACGGAGAAGACTGAGGCCACTATCCGCATGCGCAAGTGTACCGCGGATCAGCAAGTCACTTTCGCTACGGGGCTGTTTGTCGATGAAGCACTGACATGGTGGAATTTGCAAGTTCAAACGCTGGGTGATGATGTCGCGTATGGCATGACTTGGAATAGAATCTAGCAGATTAGAAATTCCTTGTTCCATAGAACTAGCCAATGGTAAACTTGTTGAATCGGGCGAAGTTGTTAGAGGTTGCACGCTAGAACTTGGTGAACGAAGATTTAGCATCGACCTCTTACCTATTCAATTGGGTAGCTTCGATGTGGTAGTCGGAATGGACTGGTTGTCCAAGAACAAAGCTGAAGTTATTTGCCATGGGAAAATCATTCGCATCCCTTTAGCGAATGAGGAAACTCTCATCGTACATGGAGAAAAGCGAGATGCGCCTCTTCGAATCATCAGTTGCATTAAGGCACAGAAGTGCTTAAGGAAAGGATGTGTTGCCTTCCTAGCACACGTTGTAGATAAGAAGGCTGAGGAGCCGAAACTCGAAGATATTCCTGTGGTGAAGGAATTCCCGGATGTTTTTCCCGAAGACCTGCCAGGACTACCTCCGCAACGACAAGTCGAATTCCGTATAGACTTGGTTCCAGGAGCCGCACCTGTAGCCAAGGCACCCTATCGACTTGCACCATCCGAGATGCAAGAATTGTCTACACAACTTCGGAGTTGTTAGATAAAGGATTCATAAGGCCAAGCTTCTCTCCCTGGGGAGCTCCAGTATTGTTCGTGAAGAAGAAGGATGGAACTCTGCGAATGTGAATCGATTACAGAGAACTGAACAAACTCACTATCAAGAATCGGTACCCACTACCGAGGATTGATGACTTATTTGATCAGTTACAAGGATCAAGCTACTATTCCAAGATCGACCTTCGATCTGGATATCATCAGTTAAGGATACAAGAAGAAAGCGTACCAAAGACTGCATTCAGAACACGCTATGGACATTACGAGTTTCTTGTGATGCCATTCGGTCTGACGAATGCACTAGCGGTCTTTATGGATCTGATGAACCGCGTATGCAAACCATATCTTGATAAATTCGTGATCGTATTTATCGACGATATCCTGATCTACTCTCGGACGAAAGAAGAGCATGAGCAAGACCTCAGGACCATCCTAGAACTACTGAAGACGGAGAAACTGTATGCAAAGTTCTCAAAGTGCGAATTCTGGATTCGCGAAGTACAATTTCTTGGTCACGTGGTGAATGAGAAGGGCATTCATGTAGACCCGTCCAAGATTGAAGCCATAAAGAATTGGGAAGCTCCCAAAACCCCGACTGAAGTTCGGCAATTTTTGGGCTTAGCGGGCTACTATAGGCGATTCATCGAGAATTTCTCGAAAATAGCTCAGCCGCTAACTGCTCTTACGCAGAAAGACAAGAAGTATGACTGGGGTGTTAAACAAGAGGAAGCTTTTCAGCTACTCAAAAGCAAGCTATGCGATGCACCAATATTGTCACTACCCGAAGGCACGGAAGACTTCGTGGTATACTGCGACGCTTCGCGACAAGGACTAGGTTGCGTGCTCATGCAACGCCAAAAGGTCATCGCTTACGCTTCAAGGCAAGTGAAGGTACACGAAAGAAATTATACCACTCACGACCTGGAGCTGGGCGCAGTGGTATTCGCCTTGAAAATCTGGCGACACTATCTATAGGGTACTCGATGTACAATCTTCACAGATCACAAAAGCCTGCAACACATATTTGATCAGAAGGAATTGAATATGCGCCAGCGGCGATGGGTCGAGCTGCTAAATGATTATGACTGTGAGATTAAGTACCATCCTGGAAAGGCAAACGTTGTAGCGGACGCATTAAGTCGAAAAGAAAGGGTTAAGACCCTAAGGGTTCGAGCATTGGAAATGACTATTCGAACGAACCTCACTTCACGTATTCGTGACGCACAACAAGAAGCCCTTAAGGTGGAAAACCGCAAAGCTGAATACCTCCGGGGTGCATTGAAGTACATGCCGCCAAATGAAGAGGGAGCCTTATACTTTAAAAAGCGTATTTGGGTTCCGCTCTATGGTGGTCTACGAGAAGTCATCCTTGATGAAGCGCACAAGTCAAGATACTCGATCCATCCAGGATCGGACAAGATGTATCAAGACTTAAAAGAATATTATTGGTGGCCAAGACTCAAAAGCGACGTTGCTGTCTATGTTGGAAAGTGCCTGACCTGCGCTAAGGTTAAGGCTGAATATCAAAAACCGTCTGGCCTACTACAACAACCAGAGATTCCCGTATGGAAGTGGGAACAGATCTCGATGGACTTCATAACAAAGTTACCTAGGACCTCTAGAGGGCATGATATGATATGGGTGATAGTCGATCGGCTAACGAAATCTGCGCATTTCCTACCAATCCGGGAGAAGGATAGCACCGGAAAGCTTGCAGAGATATACCTAAAAGAAATTGTCACGCGGCATGGAGTGCCAATCTCCATTATTTCAGACAGAGATGGACGCTTTGTCTCAAGAATCTGGCAATCATTCCAAGAAGCCTTTGGGTCTCAGCTAGATCTGAGCACGGCATTCCATCCACAAATAGACGGCTAGAGCGAACGGACTATACAAACGTTAGAAGATATGCTTCGCGCATGCGTCATGGATCTAGGCGGCAGCTGGGATACTCACCTACCTTTAGTTAAGTTTTCCTACAATAATAGTTATCATACAAGCATAAAGGCCGCGTCGTTCGAAGCTCTGTATGGCCGCAAGTGCCGATCGCCCCTATGTTGGGCAGACGCTGGTGACAAACGTATGGTTGGTCCTGAACTCGTACAAGAGACAATCGACAAGATAGCGCAGATCCGAGAGCGCATTAAGGCGGCTCGAGATCGACAGAAGAGCTACGCTAATCAAAGACGAAAACCATTAGAGTTCGAGGTGGGGGATAAAGTGTTGTTAAAAGTCTCACCTTGGAAGGGCGTAGTCAGATTTGGAAAGCGTGGAAAGCTGAATCCACGATACATCGGACCATTCAGAATATTGAAAAGAATTGGTACTGTGGCATACAAGTTGGAGTTACCGGAAGAACTTAATGGAGTACATGATACGTTTCATGTATCCAACCTGAAGAAGAGTCCAACACAAGAAAACGTGATCATCCCAATGGATGAAGTGCATGTTGATGAAGCCCTCCAATTTACAGAAAAACCCGTTGAGGTTACCGACTGGAAAGTCAACAAGACCAGGAGGAGCAGCGTAAAACTTGTCAAAGTACGTTGGAGCTCTAAGCACGGACCCGAGTACACATGGGAACGTGAAGACCAGTTCAAAGAAAAGTATCCCCACCTATTCAAAAAGACTCCTGCGAGAGTTAGTTCAGTCTGAATTTCGGGACGAAATTCTTTTAACGGGGGGAGACTGTGACAACTGGCACAAAACCGGTAATTTCCGTACTCCTTAATTATTATTTAATGACTGTAATTATGTGCTTACATGCTAAACAAGTGAATTCATGCACGTTGTATACTACAAAATATTGCTTTATGCATAAACGAGAGCGTTGCGTCAGAAATAATAGTAAACTCACCGGTAAGACACACTATGTCAACAGAACTGCAGAAAGCAGTCAGACATTAGAATTGAGGCCTAGGTGTACGTCCGACGACAAAAGTACATTAAAACCCAAGAGTACATATAAGGGTTTAATTTATAGACATTGCGAAAGCAAAAATAAGCACAAAAATCACCCGAAACGCACTTTAAGTGCAGAATTTTGTACAATTCAGCAATAATTCAGCATTTAAACATATGATTATTATACAGAAATTTCGTTTCATTATCTAGAATATTTCCCTAAGTGTTGGGAATTGAAAGGGTACAAGAAGGGTACTTAAAAGACACTAAAAAGTGTAATTTAGCACTTTAACGGATTAATATCCAACCAATCAACCGGACTTTAACCGGAACATAAAAATATTGTCATTAACATTGTTTTTCTTTCTTCTGAGCCAGTTAGGATCTTCGAATACCCTAACACCCGTTATAAATTACAACACACTAGTAATTTAATTTATTTTCCTAATAAACAACTATCACTAACTATGTAGTTGAAATTGAGCCAAAAGCCCCACCCTACATGAACCAATAGGTTCCCATGTAAGGGACACCACCACACAATTTTGGATATTATATTTAGGGATGTTTAATATCTTGGATACATATTGTCTTGTGGTTAATTAAAGATATTGGTTTATAAATTAAACCATGAGGCCACCCTTATCATCCATTTCAACAAACAAAATTTCATTTCTTTCTTTCCTTCTTTGATGCTCTCGGCCGAATACCATAGCCCACCCACCAACACTTTCAATTTTCCATCTTGCCATCCCACATACATATCAAGGTGCTAGAGTTCATATAAGGAGACCCGGTGCTTACGGATTGCCAAGGACCTCCCCACAACGCTATTAACCACCTACTTTTTCGTCTAGTTTCTTCCCTAGCCTCGAGCTAGTAGTAAGTGTTCTAAAACATCCTATTGATCTTGTCTAAAGTGGTTAATAAGAGATTTGTCGGATAAAAATTATGAACACTAGAAACCAAAACTAAAAGTCTACTAAAAATAATAAACTTGGTGGTTAACGAATGAATGTTAGTGTAAAACTTATAGAACTTGTTTTGTTATGATTATTTATTATTGTTGGATGCTAGTAGGGGAACGGATCGTCATCTAACCACGCTAGGTCATGTTCATGGAACATGAACTAGCACTATGTTTAGTGTAAAAATAACTAGATGACGAACCCTTTCACTCAAAAACATGAACTTGTGTAAAAACGATTTTTCTTATGAAATGGAGTTCTAAACTAGTAGATCTACGGATCTACAAGTGGTATTTTTGAAGAACCAAGAGTATGATGAAATCATGTTTAAAAAGTCGGATCTTTCTCAAATAAAGACATTTTTGAGAACCAAAAAGTGTGTAGACACTTGTGTAACGAAAGGATTTAACAAAGAAATATTTTAGTAAATACCGACTAGAAGTTGTAAAACTTCATATTCTTTAAAAATAAAGTTTCGAGATAATGATTTTTTTTAAAGATGGAAAGACTTACCAAATGTGCTAGTAAGTTACTACACATTTTTACACAACTTGCAAGTTCATGTGATTGCGATATATGTTTATGTTGGACTAGTTTGATGATGATTGGGAAATTGATTGGTTGAATTTTTAAAAGAAAATGATACGCTAGTAAGCGTGGCCACCTCCAGTTACAGAGGAAACTCTGGCGAAATTTTTCCAGAAAATAACACTTAGAATATTTTTTTGTGACAAGTGTTATGAATATATGTTTGGCTTGTTTTCCAAACAAACTTCGCCATGATTTTTATTACAAAATTTCCAAATACCGGAGGAGGATTTTCATAAATAAAACTTGTTAAATATATATTTAGAATATATATATTTATCGCTTGTATGATTATGTGATTATTTTGGTGAACTAGATATATATTATTTTTAGAGTAAAAATAATATGAATTGGAGATACTCGTAACGAGTAAAAATACAAAAAAAAAATACACATACAACATACAAGATACATAATTCGGGTGCAAAGTGCAAAACACAAAAGACTTATATTTATTTGTGAGAAAATAATATAAGTAAGACATTTAGTTAAAAATATAAAATATTTTTAACACAAGAAAATATACACAAAAGAGAGTGACTGTACTTGTGCGACGCAAGTCTAGTGACTAACGTTAAGAAAACGCGTATAGGTTACGACGTTAATTAAGCAAATCCGATGAAGTTTACGATGCAAGGAACGCAAAGTTGTGAGTTCATGCTCCCCCTTTTCTCTTAACTGTTTTCAGTTTTATAACTTCGGGGGTGAAATACATGTTACAAATATTTTTATGTTTAACAAATGGTATGATAATAAAAAGCACACTTGGTGAGAACGAGTAACAAGTGTGTAGCGATATAAGAATACAAGAAACACACTTGGTGAGAAACGAGTACCAAGTGTGATGTGATATAAGAATACGGGAAGCGCGCTTGGTGAGAAACGAGTACCAAGTAGGATGCGCTATGAAAAATGATGCGAGGAATCGTGTCACGAATAGGGTACAGAAGCACCATTAATCAACAATATACCTAGACCGCAGAACAAAAGGTTAGATCTAACGGGTGCCGGGCAGCCACACTCTCGGTGAGGGCGAGTACCGAGTAGTGCTTTTGTGTCTCAGAATATACCAATTAAATGCCTAAGGTTTGGTGACTTCCTATGTCGTGTCACATGTTAATGGCTTTGCAACCCATTAACAATCCTGATACTTACAGGAATACCTTATTTACATAAAATTTCATACCATACTAAAACTTGATGAATACTTGAGTACGTGGGGTACTCAAGAAAATGGGAATTATACTTGAGTACGTAGGGTACTCAAGAAGAATTTGAATTATACATGAGTACGTGGTGTACACATGAAACTGGATTTATATATATGAAAACTTGATTTATTCACAAACTATGTTTCCATACAAAGTATACAAACGTGAAATACAAAACTGCATGAATTCACACCAACATTTTGTTGACGTTTTTTCCAAAACTCACATGTATTTCAGGTAACTAGGATGGATGTGCGCGTGGTCTTACTTATGCTCTTGGATGTCGCTTATGTTTATCTTTAAATAAAGTTGTAAACTTTTAAGACAATGTTTTATGTGACCTAGCGATGTAAACGCTAAGCGTATGTTTCAAATTATGGTATTTGAAGTTATTTTCATGAGCATATAGTATGTTTACCTTTCGTATGCAATGAGATCCTTTCATGATCACACCTCGTGCTTCCGCCGCAGAAAGGGGTGTGACAGGGAAGCCCCCACCAACTATAGATATATTTGGGAAACAAGGGTAAACTGATTAACTTACAAATGAACTCCTGGTTTTGAAACAACTTAACAATGAACACCAGCTGTGAACTCGCTCAACTTTGTTGTTGACTCGTTGTTACATGCCTTGCAGGTCGTTAGGTATTTCAGGAGCTTGCACGAGGATGCGTTGTGACACCTGTGTCACCGCGACCATCAAACAAATACCAAGCCGATGAAATATTGTATTTCATACTTGGGATCTTGTATAAATATGTGTATGTTTTGCACATATCAATTATTGTTCAATTTCAAACTCTACATTGCTTTCTAGAGCATTATACGCAAAATGGTGCGTAAACGTACTCAGTTTAATGCGACAAATACTCCGGAACATCAACATATACTCAACATACCTTAGATAACCTTTACA
Organism: Helianthus annuus; assembly: GCF_002127325.2. Taxonomy (NCBI): domain Eukaryota; kingdom Viridiplantae; phylum Streptophyta; class Magnoliopsida; order Asterales; family Asteraceae; genus Helianthus; species Helianthus annuus. The sequence continues at coordinate 22,769,783 of NC_035433.2, forward strand.
TAACTTAGAAATAAGTTTTGAAGGCTTTGGTATAGCAAAAACAAGTTAATTCGCTTACAGGGACTAAACTTGACAAACTGCGAAAGTATGCCAATTTGAACTGTAACGAACATTCCGGAACATGTCCATAAGTTAAACATACCATAAATATCCTTTACCTAGCTTAGAAATAGGCTTTGAGAGGTTTGGTATGCTAAAACAAACTTTTGGATCATTCAGGGACTAAAAGTGTCAAAAAGTGCCTAAGTTTGCACTTTCGCGCATAACTTACGTTCTGAATACATCCGGACATCCAAAAATTTATGTAAGCATCCTTATATTATGCCTTAGTATTTGGCATGAGAAAAATCCATTCGTCGCGTCATTTGGATCGTCTTTCACGCTTATGCGCATTCCGTCGTAATTAAGCGAACATCGCGATCGTACGGCCAAACGAACCGACATCCGACATATTTTTGGGCATGTTTCATGTCCACAATGTTTAGACATCATTTTAGGGCCTTAAAGATGGCTTTATAGGTCTTAAAAGGGCTGGAAATGGCTTAAAAACGCAACAGGGGCCAAAAGTGTAAATTCTGCAAGTGGGCAGATCAGAGGACTTCAGGCGACCCGCGTAAGGATTGCCCAAACATGAGGCGGGCCGCGTGAGACTGTCAGACAGAAGATTTTGCATTTAATGCAGAATCTGGCCTTTCGATCGATCAAGGGGCAATGCCTCTTCACCCAATGAAGGGCCAAAGGGCAAGTTCACTGAATCTAACCCCTGGACACGTGTACGCACGAGATCAAAGCACGTTATTCGATAAAACGATCCTAACGGTTCCACCTTTCCTATAAATACCCCCCCCCCCCCTTTTTGTGTAAAAACCCACAAATCAGATCTAAATGCTCTAAGTTGATGCTTATGCTTCATACCTGAGCTATTGGATCTTGATTAGCACTCGGGGACCCTCCGTAAGTCTTCTTTCGCTCTTTTATTCGCTTTTCGAGTCCGAAAGTCAACGTTTTGTTGACTTTCTGCATTGACCAGCTTATGGTCGATGCGAAGTTCATGGAACTTCATAACGTGAGTGTGATCACGATGGTTATGGTCCATAGAGACCATACCTACTGATCACCACGTTATCTAGGCTCAGTAACGAGTCGTAGTTTCGGCCAAAATGTGCATTCTTGCATATTTTGTAACCAAACTACTCGTGGGCATCAAAGCCGTTTGTTTTGATGTCAAACCTGTTTTCAAACTTAGTTAAGCATGTTCTAACATGCTTAGCTCGTCACTTTTAGTTTAGTGCTTATATAGGGTCGTAAGGTAAGCGATCTAAACCATCGCTTATACTTTCGAACCCGACCCATTTGGTCGATCATTAGGATCCGACCAAACACTTTAGGTGGCCATAGTTGTAACCTTCCGGGGTTATACCTAGTGGTCACGATGTTAGGCGTTCCAGACGCGTTCTACGCGAACGACGCGTAAGGTAGCATAAGCTACCTAAACGGGTCGTGATGGACCGTAAGCACTTAGGTTAAGTTTCATTTTAGTATGTAGGCTTTGTTAAACCATATTACACGGGTCTCCATACTCGTTTGGTTTACGAACCCGCGTACTATCCGATCCTTCCGATTTGGCCCGGTATATTAACATAGCTACCTATTAGGTGCCGTTTGATATCCCGTGATCTTTAGCATTACCTGGTTATTATACAAGAACTCCAAAGCAATCTCAGGTGAGTACATTGAACCCCTCTTTTACTGTTTTCCAAACTGTTTTGGGGTGAAACACATGTGCCTACTTGCTACTTTTATGCTTTCCGGTTTTCACATCATATACTACTATGTTCGATAGTACATATATAGTACATGATTTCATTGTGTTCATGCTACGTACGCCCATTGTGTGCATACGTAGTACATTGTTTCACATTGCATTACTGTTGCATATGCTCATCCAGCATATGAACACATTACACTACATTTTGAACCGTTGTACTCCACAATACATTTCATGCTACGTACGCCCATTGTGCGCATACGTAGTACATTGTTTCACATTGCATTACTGTTGCATATGCTCATCCAGCATATGAACACATTACACTACATTTTGAACCGTTGTACTCTACAATACATTTCATGCTACGTACGCCCATTGTGTGCATACGTAGTACATTGTTTCACATTGCATTTCTGTTGCATATGCTCATCCAGCATATGAACACATTACACTACATTTTTGAACCATTGTAACCATTTGACTATGTGAACCGTCTTACCCCTTTAATTTCATGAACCGTCTGTAACCATTGAACCGTGTAAACCAGTTGTATCCGTTGACATGATTTACAGTTGACAATAGACATTTGACTATACATAAACATTTCTTCCGTTGTTAAACATTTCATCTTGATGGTTTGGTTTGAGTAAATGATTAAGTAACGAGGCGTGTGTAATATGATACAAGCATGGTGGATACGCCGCTGGTACTTCCTATATATAAGTGTTTGTATGGTATTACATATCGTAGCGTTATTTGAATCATTTCAATTCAAGACATATGACATTTTATACAAACAACACACTTTTCACGAGACATTGTTTTACAAACGACTTATCTTATACAAACTCATTTTTACATGGTTATCCGTTTAACCATACAGTGTTCTCATATTTATACATATCATTTGATCTTATCGTTTTTCAAATGATTTACAAGACAAAGCAAAATACGAGGTTCATGACTAAACATTTTCTCAAACTCAAGTCATGAATTCCGTTTTCACAAAACCAATGTATCTCACAGGCATTTTTATGCTGACGTACCTATTTTCACATGTGTTTTCAGGAGATGATGCATATGACTTATCAAGACATACTTAGGCGGACCTGTGCCTTAGTAACTTAAAACGAGACAAGAACTAGTTAATTTATGTTATGTACACTTTGATTCTTGTTTAGACAATATAAACCTTCATGTTTGATTTATAAAACGAAACTTCATTTGCCATGGATTTGAAACAATTGATTCTGTTACAACACTCCCCGACGTTTCCGCCACGTTTTGTATGTTCTACGTGGTCGGGGTGTGACAGAAAAGATGGTATCAGAGCCAATGGTTATAGGGAATTAGGTTATTAGTAATGCTTTGACCTAGTCTATAACCTTCCTAGGACCCTAACGCGAGTTTACTTGCGTTTAGTCATAAAACAATACTGTCGCCTATCCTTAGGCGACGACCACAACAAGAACATAAATTTCAAAACCGCTTTGAAAACTAATCATCTGTTCTAGGATGATTGATTACTAGGTTTTGAACCCTCTGTTATAAGGTTTTGAACCCCGTTGAATTTTCAAAACTCTCGTCAAAGTTTTGGGTCCTAAATAGTGTGAACACGTGCAAACTGGAAGAGTGGATGCCTGTACCCTGGGTTTTCTGTCTAAGGTTAGAGTGTTCGTACAAATCCACATAATCGGACCAGTCACTCTTACCTGGGAACTCTTGGGGTGAGTGTCCACTTATAGGCGAGCATGTCTTCGCGATACACTATGAGGATTTAATTGCTTTAATTCAGCCTTGGTGTTGTTTGTTTGCTTCATGATTCAAACAAATGACCATCAACCGTGATTATGGTCAGTAATGGTAACCTCCTATTCTTACCCAATACCATTTTATTTGTTTCCTTTCATGTTTTCCTCTTTTAGAATGCCTCCTCGACGCGAAAACCAGATAGCAACTGCCGAACTAGCAGAGATTATTGCGCAGCAGATGGCTGCTCAATTCCCAAACCTCTTTGCTCAATGGAACCAAGCCAACAACAACCATAACGCCCCCTGCAACTTCAAGACATTCAACTCGGCTAAGCCATCAAAGTTTTCTGGGTCTCAAGGAGCGACTGCACTTCTGCAATGGTTCGAGAGTTTAGAGAACACTTTCAGACATGTTCAATGTCCAAACGAGCGAAAGGTAGAATTCGCATCTAGCGTCTTTGAGAAACGAGCTTTGACATGGTGGAATGGTGTGATGAGAGATAGGGGTGCCGATGTGGCACTGGCTCAAACATGGCAAGAGCTTCGAGCTCTGATGATGAAGGAATTCTGTCCTCGTCACGAGATCAGGGCTTTGGAAAAAGAGTTCGACGATCTTAAACAAGTTAGCGGTGAGCATCGAGCCTACACGGACCGTTATGAGGAGCTCAGTTTGTTATGCCCGGATATGGTAACACCTTTGGATAAAGCGATCGAAAAGTACATTGATGGCCTCCCTGACTCGATACAAGACATTGTGACTGGTAGCAACCCTACTACAGTTAGACAGGCCATTGAGCTATCTGCAACCTTGACTGAATCAAAGATCAGGAAAGGTAAACTTTTCCGAAAAGGTGACAAGAAACCGGTCGGGGAATCGAACCCAATCGAGGAATCAAAGACCATGGATGAACAGACTGAATCCTCTAAGAAGTCAAAGAAGCGAAAGGCTTCTCAGAACTTCGCCGTGGTCGCTCACAATGGTCAAGCCGTCCCCAACCAACCAGCTCAACCCCCTGCTAGAAAACCATACAATGGAACTGCACCCTTGTGCAACCAATGTAGCCTCCATCATCACGCCAATGTACAGTGCCGCAAATGCCAAACTTGTGGACTCATAGGCCATACAACAAGAATCTGCCCAGCTGCAGCTGCTCCAAACCAAGCTGGCAACAATCCCGCCCAAGGTCGTTTCCTACCAGGTTCTTGTTTCAACTGTGGCGAGATGGGTCATTTCCGAAGAAATTGCCCAAAGCTTGCTAATGCAAACCCAGCACAAGGATGAGCAACTGACTGACTAGAAGACAACATCGTTTAGAAATAATCATGTCTTATGTATTAGTTTCTTTTGTTGTCAAGATCCAAGGAACAGTTGATATCGTTGTTTATAAATAAATCTTTCATTTACATTGCAATGTATTTGTGTGGTTACATGTATAAACGACATATCCCTTTACAATACCGACAATCAAGAAACCGTATACCTTAAAGAACAAACTACCCCCAAAATTCTCTCGTTCTATAATCGCTTGCGTCTTCCACGAAATTCCTAAGTACCCGTTTATTCTAAGGAAACGAAGTACAAAGCGCAGGTTACAACACAAGAGGAATACCCAAGGTACCACTATAAACCCGTGATAGGGTGCCTAAGGATTTCCAGTAAATCTTTGATTGTTGTATACCTTCATTCGAATGAGGTGATTCTTCGTAATCAAAAATCGAATTTTGGGAAATCTGTCTATCTTTTCAGATAGATTCCAGTGAACATTGAGACCCGTCGATTGGTTTCCATATCCGTATTCAATCAATAACAAGTTAATAACAAATTATAATCAAGTTAAACAATTATGTGACTATGTGCTTATGTGTTTCCTTATGTGTTGTTGTGTGATCCAAATCATGTTATCCAAATCCTCGTAGAATCTTACATATCTGTGTACAAGAGATTCATAGTAGGATACCCAAAGGTATTACTTAAAATCCTCAATGGACTTCTATGTTAAGTCCCTCGGATTATAAAGTACTACTTCATAATTAGACCCCTTGAGTGGTCTAGCTAAACAGATTCACCCAAAAATCTGGCTAGGGATATCATGTGATGATATAGCTGAAGGGACTCCTTGGTGGCCTGAATAAGAAGATCCCCTGTCGATCTAATTAAAAGGAACCGATGGAAGTCTAATCACCCTCATCACAAGTTTGATATCCTTCCCCAAAACATTACAAAACAAACTGTGCGGACTGTGCAAGGGATTACGTAATTATGGATGCATACATAATTATGGAATTTAGTGCACAGAAATCACAGCAAGTTCTGTCATGTGTTTAAAGTTAACCCTATTCATTTCCAATTCTGATGAAGCATCCGTTGAGGAAAAATGAACTAGCTATTCATTTTTCACTTCTGAAGAATATCCGTTGAGGAAATGAATATCCGTTTATCCTTCATTTCCAAATCTGAAGAATACCCGTCGAGGAAAATGACTCCGTTAGTTCATTTTCGTTTCTGAAGACTATCCGTTGAGGAAATGAATATCCGTTGTGTAACCCTTCATTTCCAACTCTGAGGAAGCAACCGTTGAAGATGACCCCGTTAGTTCATTTTCGTTTCTGAAGATTTATCCGTTGAGGAAATGAATATCCGTTGTGTAATCCTTCATTTCTAACTCTGAGGAAGCAACCGTTGAAGATGACTCCGTTAGTTCATTTTCGTTTCTGAAGATTTATCCGTTGAGGAAATGAATGTCCGTTGTGTAATCCTTCATTTCCAACTCTGAGGAAGCAACCGTTGAAGATGACTCCGTTAGTTCATTTTCGTTTCTGAAGATTTATCCGTTGGGGAAATGAACATTCGTTGTGTAATCCTTCATTTCCAACTCTGAGGAAGCAACCGTTGAAGATGACTCCGTTAGTTCATTTTCGTTTCTGAAGATTTATCCGTTGGGGAAATGAACATCCGTTGTGTAATCCTTCATTTCCAACTCTGAGGAAGCAACCGTTGAAAATGACTCCGTCTGTTCATTTTCGTTTCTGAAGATTCATCCGTTGAGGAAATGAACATCCGTTGTGTAATCCTTCATTTCCAATTCTGATGAAGCAACCATTGAAAATGACCCGTCTGTTCATTTTTGTTTCGGAAGAATGACCGTTAAGGAAATGACAAGATATTGCCTTACATATCATTGGTGGTTATTTGGCAAATTCACAAATAGACTCCTACGAATAAATTTCGGGACAAAATTTCCTAAAGTAGGGGAGACTGTGACACCTGTGTCACCGCGACCATCAAACAAATACCAAGCCGATGAAATATTGTATTTCATACTTGGGATCTTGTATAAATATGTGTATGTTTTGCACATATCAATTATTGTTCAATTTCAAACTCTACATTGCTTTCTAGAGCATTATACGCAAAATGGTGCGTAAACGTACTCAGTTTAATGCGACAAATACTCCGGAACATCAACATATACTCAACATACCTTAGATAACCTTTACATAACTTAGAAATAAGTTTTGAAGGCTTTGGTATAGCAAAAACAAGTTAATTCGCTTACAGGGACTAAACTTGACAAACTGCGAAAGTATGCCAATTTGAACTGTAACGAACATTCCGGAACATGTCCATAAGTTAAACATACCATAAATATCCTTTACCTAGCTTAGAAATAGGCTTTGAGAGGTTTGGTATGCTAAAACAAACTTTTGGATCATTCAGGGACTAAAAGTGTCAAAAAGTGCCTAAGTTTGCACTTTCGCGCATAACTTACGTTCTGAATACATCCGGACATCCAAAAATTTATGTAAGCATCCTTATATTATGCCTTAGTATTTGGCATGAGAAAAATCCATTCGTCGCGTCATTTGGATCGTCTTTCACGCTTATGCGCATTCCGTCGTAATTAAGCGAACATCGCGATCGTACGGCCAAACGAACCGACATCCGACATATTTTTGGGCATGTTTCATGTCCACAATGTTTAGACATCATTTTAGGGCCTTAAAGATGGCTTTATAGGTCTTAAAAGGGCTGGAAATGGCTTAAAAACGCAACAGGGGCCAAAAGTGTAAATTCTGCAAGTGGGCAGATCAGAGGACTTCAGGCGACCCGCGTAAGGATTGCCCAAACATGAGGCGGGCCGCGTGAGACTGTCAGACAGAAGATTTTGCATTTAATGCAGAATCTGGCCTTTCGATCGATCAAGGGGCAATGCCTCTTCACCCAATGAAGGGCCAAAGGGCAAGTTCACTGAATCTAACCCCTGGACACGTGTACGCACGAGATCAAAGCACGTTATTCGATAAAACGATCCTAACGGTTCCACCTTTCCTATAAATACCCCCCCCCCCTTTTTGTGTAAAAACCCACAAATCAGATCTAAATGCTCTAAGTTGATGCTTATGCTTCATACCTGAGCTATTGGATCTTGATTAGCACTCGGGGACCCTCCGTAAGTCTTCTTTCGCTCTTTTATTCGCTTTTCGAGTCCGAAAGTCAACGTTTTGTTGACTTTCTGCATTGACCAGCTTATGGTCGATGCGAAGTTCATGGAACTTCATAACGTGAGTGTGATCACGATGGTTATGGTCCATAGAGACCATACCTACTGATCACCACGTTATCTAGGCTCAGTAACGAGTCGTAGTTTCGGCCAAAATGTGCATTCTTGCATATTTTGTAACCAAACTACTCGTGGGCATCAAAGCCGTTTGTTTTGATGTCAAACCTGTTTTCAAACTTAGTTAAGCATGTTCTAACATGCTTAGCTCGTCACTTTTAGTTTAGTGCTTATATAGGGTCGTAAGGTAAGCGATCTAAACCATCGCTTATACTTTCGAACCCGACCCATTTGGTCGATCATTAGGATCCGACCAAACACTTTAGGTGGCCATAGTTGTAACCTTCCGGGGTTATACCTAGTGGTCACGATGTTAGGCGTTCCAGACGCGTTCTACGCGAACGACGCGTAAGGTAGCATAAGCTACCTAAACGGGTCGTGATGGACCGTAAGCACTTAGGTTAAGTTTCATTTTAGTATGTAGGCTTTGTTAAACCATATTACACGGGTCTCCATACTCGTTTGGTTTACGAACCCGCGTACTATCCGATCCTTCCGATTTGGCCCGGTATATTAACATAGCTACCTATTAGGTGCCGTTTGATATCCCGTGATCTTTAGCATTACCTGGTTATTATACAAGAACTCCAAAGCAATCTCAGGTGAGTACATTGAACCCCTCTTTTACTGTTTTCCAAACTGTTTTGGGGTGAAACACATGTGCCTACTTGCTACTTTTATGCTTTCCGGTTTTCACATCATATACTACTATGTTCGATAGTACATATATAGTACATGATTTCATTGTGTTCATGCTACGTACGCCCATTGTGTGCATACGTAGTACATTGTTTCACATTGCATTACTGTTGCATATGCTCATCCAGCATATGAACACATTACACTACATTTTGAACCGTTGTACTCCACAATACATTTCATGCTACGTACGCCCATTGTGCGCATACGTAGTACATTGTTTCACATTGCATTACTGTTGCATATGCTCATCCAGCATATGAACACATTACACTACATTTTGAACCGTTGTACTCTACAATACATTTCATGCTACGTACGCCCATTGTGTGCATACGTAGTACATTGTTTCACATTGCATTTCTGTTGCATATGCTCATCCAGCATATGAACACATTACACTACATTTTTGAACCATTGTAACCATTTGACTATGTGAACCGTCTTACCCCTTTAATTTCATGAACCGTCTGTAACCATTGAACCGTGTAAACCAGTTGTATCCGTTGACATGATTTACAGTTGACAATAGACATTTGACTATACATAAACATTTCTTCCGTTGTTAAACATTTCATCTTGATGGTTTGGTTTGAGTAAATGATTAAGTAACGAGGCGTGTGTAATATGATACAAGCATGGTGGATACGCCGCTGGTACTTCCTATATATAAGTGTTTGTATGGTATTACATATCGTAGCGTTATTTGAATCATTTCAATTCAAGACATATGACATTTTATACAAACAACACACTTTTCACGAGACATTGTTTTACAAACGACTTATCTTATACAAACTCATTTTTACATGGTTATCCGTTTAACCATACAGTGTTCTCATATTTATACATATCATTTGATCTTATCGTTTTTCAAATGATTTACAAGACAAAGCAAAATACGAGGTTCATGACTAAACATTTTCTCAAACTCAAGTCATGAATTCCGTTTTCACAAAACCAATGTATCTCACAGGCATTTTTATGCTGACGTACCTATTTTCACATGTGTTTTCAGGAGATGATGCATATGACTTATCAAGACATACTTAGGCGGACCTGTGCCTTAGTAACTTAAAACGAGACAAGAACTAGTTAATTTATGTTATGTACACTTTGATTCTTGTTTAGACAATATAAACCTTCATGTTTGATTTATAAAACGAAACTTCATTTGCCATGGATTTGAAACAATTGATTCTGTTACAACACTCCCCGACGTTTCCGCCACGTTTTGTATGTTCTACGTGGTCGGGGTGTGACATGCGTGGACGTTGTGGGACATGGACTATTGAGTTCCATGTCAAACTTATGAACTTTTAACTTATGTTTTGGGTTTTAAACTTTAAACGCTTCCGCTGACTGTTAAACTTGGTTTTGGACTTTGGTTGGGAAAACTTTAGATGTTTGGTTTTACTTTACTTTACTTAATGTTTATTATAATTGGTGGTATGATCCTGGTCAGTCACACGCCTCGCGGTAATACTCCGCTTATGGATTTTGAGGGTGTGACAGATTGGTATCAGAGCCATTGGTTATAGTGAACTTGGTTTTAATAAGGGAAAAGCTTTTTGATAAAACCAGACTATAACCTGTACAATGCTCAACAATCCACAACGACGCTTCGCTCCACGTGCAAGGCTCAACACTTTAGGAGGTATGATTTGAGTTTATATTGCCTACTTGCTGGATTACTTTTGCGTGATGCGTTGTTTATTGCATGTTTACTTAGCGCAGTAGCATGTGGTTTATTAGCCTTGATGCGTTCTTTATGATACCCAATCGTTTACTTGCAATTTGACAAGTGGTGGTCAAATTCTTTTCTGTTCCCTCATCACCCCACTGCGACAACCGTTTATGCGTTCTATCTATTCATACGCTTATCTCAACATGACATCGCCATTTGACCCTCCGTGTGTTCGGTTTGTACGCCAACATTCACGTAGACCAGAACCGACTCGAACGAACACGGGCTTAGGAGAACTATACTCACGCATCCCTGTTGACGAACCATGTCAACTTCACCCGTCATCGTCGCCAGAAGTGAAGCAGTCACAGTTACACGCGTTTGTCATTTTGCAACACTAAACTTTACCCACCAAACTTTGTTTTGGACAAATGATACACTCGTACGACCGCGATGCAACGAACTTCCCTTTTGTGCCATGCCGCCATGCGCCACTACTGGAAATTATTTCTAGATAACAGAATATTCGGTTGAAATCTTTTTTTTTATTATTATTGTTGAACCCCTGTTTTTGCATGACTCCTCGCACGAACCTCATTAATTCCCTGTTTCTCCGATTGACAACCGATTTGACGAAATGCCAACAGCCATACCACGATCTTTCACCAAGCACAAAACTACCTTATTACCCTGTTGGGTGATTTAATTTTTTTATATTGCTTGATTAGCTCTCTTGTATGCCCAACTTAGCGAGTGAATGCCATTACTGGTGAAATAGTCTTCAGGACATTTAGAGACGGAGATATGGATCATTCAACCAATCGGCGAACCTGATAATTTACACGTTTACCTGACCCACCTTACACTACAAGAGACGTACTTTAATATGCGGAGTCTTTGCACTAGCTCTTGCACCAACACATGATTATTGATACCCTTGGCTTAGAACAAACCATCACTCTCTTACCACGATTCTCACGACTCCATGCTAAGATACTGAAGCGAACACGCTCTAGCTTAGAAAATTTGGAAGGCTCGACTTTCGACCAATGGTGATCACTCCTTGAAACCTTGAAGATGGTCATGTATTGTTGATACGATCATATGCTCTTGAACACGTTTTCACGTCTTTCCTCTGGAACCACACGACTACACAGACGTACTTTGGATTCATTCGAACGACCCAAGGAACTTCCCCTAACTTGGTTGCTTACATGATGAATCACAAACACACCTAAGTTCCTGAATTCAGGTGAATTGTTCCTCCTTCGCATGTGGGCGAGTCCAACGACTTTTGATGGAAGTCTCAGTGAATCTTAACCCTACACACTTATACGACAATCATGCTGCTATGTTGAATTCTTGTTCTGATTGATTTAACCCCGTGATAGTTATAATTGATCAACGGCACACTTTATCTTAACTATACCCAACTTGTGTGCAACCAGCTGTACTTTCGACATCAGGTAAACCCCTGCTAGGGATTTTTAAACGCTTTCAAAGATTGCGGCTACCCTTTTCTCATGTTTCCCCACCCATACACGTTATACTTTTGAACCCTACGATCTTAAAAGTGTTCCCCGTGGACACTCGCTTGGAAAAGTTACGCTCTATGAACGTTACTTAGTGAGCATTGGGCCATAAACATGATGATACCCCAGGTACTTTTCCTTGATCTTGATACGGCCGATATGGATCCTCAGACGCGATAGATATGTCCCTTGTTTTCGTTGACGACATCCGAATCCACTTGAAGAACTAATAAGGATCCGAGCGACACCCACACCTTACCATGGAGCTCTTACGACACCAACAACCCCACGTTAAGTCTCCAACGTATGACTTTTGACGTCACGAAGCCCGTTTTCTTGATTGTATGCTCAAACCCTCACAACTCTAGCCCAAGGGATTGCTCGGGAATCCGTGTTTCAACAGTTGAAGGTAAAGATCCGTAGTGCTCTCATTCTCTCGTTACCTGAAGAGCTCGGTGGGGTTCACAACGTATTCCATGTATCAAATCTGAAGAAGTGTCTGTCAAACGAGACCCCCATAGTTTCTTTCAAGGAACTCACTATCGACGATCAGTTGCGACTTGTCGAGGAACCTGAAGAGATTACTGATCGAGACGTTAAGATTCTCAAGTGTACAAGAATACCTCTTGTTCGAGTTCGTTGGAACTCCCGTCGTGGCCCAGAGTTTACCTGGGAACGCGAAGACCAAATGAAACACAAGTATCCCTAGTTGTTTGAGAAAAGTGCAACCACTACTGAGGCTGGAGCTACCACGGAATTTCGGGACGAAATTCCAAACCAACGGGGGGATGATGTGACACCCCAGGAAAAACCAGGAAACCACGTAACCTAACTAGCTTCCTCAGTGACTACGTACTAAATTTCGGAACGAAATTTCTTTCAAGTTGGGGATGATGTGACAACCCGTAACTTCGAGGTAAAAACCCATCTATTTCGTTTTTTATAAATCAAATCTTATGCTTATTTAATTTGGTGAATTAACCAAATCCTTACCGTGTTGTACCGACCCGGACCGTTTGAAGCAATGTGCATGCCTCACTTGTCGATCTAACCCACCCGTGTAATCCGAAGATTATGAGGCCCGACCATAATAATAATAATAATAATAATAATAATAATAATAATAATAATAATAATAATAATAATAATAATAATAATAATAATAATAATAATAATAATAATAATAATAATAATAATAATAATAATAATAATAATAATAATAATAGTTTATGGTTTTATGTAAATTGTGTTATGTTTTCCTTTTTGTGTGTTCAGTATCAAACCCAAACCGACCCCCCACTTGCTACGGTCCAATCAGCCCACCTTAATCTATAGTTCGGCCCACAATCACAAGTTCCACCGCCAATCTTCAGCCTTAAATACATATATATGCATTTACGTAATGCAAGCCCTCCCGTATAACACTCGACGGCAGAATAAGATCACCCCTCCCATCATCGCAAGTCTTCCTCCCTCCCTCCGAACACCGGTAAGATCTCTCTCGTCCGTAGTTCTAGTTAATGGACTCGTCGCGGTTTCGGTTTGATGTTAGCATCGTTTTATGTCTGTTTTTCGTTGTGTACGTGTATATGTAGATGGTAGGTGATTGATTATTCTTGCACATGTTGTTGATGAAGAATAACATGTACGATGATATATATATATATACGTACTTGTGTATGTAGAGGATAGGTAGAGTATGATTTTGCGCATGAAAGTTGTCAACCGAATCTGTGTAAATAAGATTGAAAGTGCAAACAAGTTGATTTGGAATTTGATGATTTGATGAACTGTGAATTGACGCTGTGAATTGATGATTCCATAAGTTGCTGATTATTTGAACTTATATGATATTAGTATACTTAAAAGTCGATCCAGTTATGCTTGCTCTTTGCATGGTAATTGTAAGATGGTCCCTACATGACAAACGGTGTGAATGATCATTTAAACCGGTGGAAAACTAGAGTTTGAGTTAGTGATTATGTAATATTAATGTGAAAAGATGATATTGCTAAATGATGATGTAACAAGCACATATTTGTTTAAGTTTAGATGAAAAAGGGTGCCTTATATTTTATAAAAATGATTTATGAAACAAGAGCTTGGAATTCATAAGCATTACTGGAAAAAAAAATCTGTGCGTTTGGCTAATCTGATTTTGGTAGACTTGGGTAATTTATTGATTAAATGAATGTTGTCGTACACCTACCTAGTCGCACACTACCCGGTGACCGCACACTCTATTATATCATACAAGCATGACCGCACACTTGCCAAAGTAGTCGCACACTCTCGTGTGGACCGCCCAACTGACAAGTGCGCCGCACATTAAACATACATTGGGCCTTATTCTAGTGGGCCGCACACTAGAAAAGCCCAAACCTTTTATAGGCCACACACATCTCATCGTTCGATGTCATTTCGTGTTAATTGTTTTATAAATGATTTATTTATGATTAAGTTGTTATGTCATAACTGTTACTACTTACTTGACAAATACGTGTAGCTTATACGTGATTATTTGTTTACCGACCTAACTAGTGGTAACAATAATAGGGTGTGGTTGACCAACTTAGGACAAAGGCTTATCTGTCGAGCAAACTGAGGTGAGTTCACACTTTCCACAAGGCATGGGATTCCCAAGCGTTGGGAATGGGTAAAGGATTTAAACTGAAACTGCGTGATCTCCTGGCTTGGGACACGTACACACCCTCTTTATTGAAGGGTGACAACACGTACTAAGAACTTAATCGGAACCTGCGTAGTCTCCTGGTTTGGGGATTACGTACACACCCTCTTCACTGAAGGGTGACAACACGGATACTAGACCAAAACTCTCTATCATGAAGTCCCTCCTTTTATATCGACTTAATCGCCGGGCCAATGGCGAGCGGGTCATTAGTTAGATAGCGCTATTTAGGTTTGACAAGCCTCACACCGTGCCGCAGAGGACGGGCGTGAACTAATGGATCTGGGCACTAGTCAATGATGATAGACATTGACGTCAGGGCACCAACTTACTTTAGTCAGTGGTCGATATGGTAAACGGGTCTAGTGGTTAACATGGGGAAGCCCCCACCAACTACGGATATATTTGGGAAACAAGGGTAAACTGATTAACTTACAAATGAACTCCTGCTTTTGAAACAACTTAACAATGAACACCAGCTGTGAACTCGCTCAACTTTGTTGTTGACTCGTTGTTACATGCCTTGCAGGTCGTTAGGTATTTCAGGAGCTTGCACGAGGATGCGTGGACGTTGTGGGACATGGACTGTTGAGTTCCATGTTAAACTTATGAAGTTTTAACTTATGTTTTGGGTTTTAAACTTTAAACGCTTCCGCTGACTGTTAAACTTGGTTTTGGACTTTGGTTGGGAAAACTTTAGACGTTTGGTTTTACTTTACTTTACTTAATGTTTATTATAATTGGTGGTATGATCCTGGTCAGTCACACGCCTCGCAGTAATACTCCGCTTATGGATTTTGAGGGTGTGACATTGATGTTGAAGAATACAATCAAGTCTGAAGAGCTGACGGTTGATTTGTTGATTGAAAGACTAGAGAGTCACGAGCTAGAGATAAAGAAATCATACAATGTCAATCATTCTTCATATCGGCAGAATTTGGATCTGTATTATCCAAAAAGCATGATTCCCAAGAATACGTCTCCCAAGACAGCTTTTTCTGCTGAAAATTCCAACACATCTGGCTAAGAGAGTTCAAGAAGTGGATTTCACAGTGGTTCTTCTTCAACTCCAAGCCATTCAGCTGCAAAGAACTTATTTCAATGCAACATCCCTGTGGATTTAAAGAACGCACAAAACTTCAGCGAGGAATCTGCAAAGCAGCAGATGGTATTCTTAGCTTCGGTGCTAGAGTCGTATGAAAGCCTTGTGGCAGGCAAGATAGGCAACACCAACCTAACAAAGGAAGACTACGATCAAATAGATCCTGAGGAGATGGAATTGATCGACATAAGGTGGTGTATGGCCAGTGCAGTGGACCATCTACCAAGTTAGGCTTTGACAAATCAAAAGTTACCTATTTCAAGTGTAAACAGAAAGGTCATTTCAAAAGAGAGTGCAGAAATGCTTATGCTGATGATTCTAAAAATCCGTTCAAAGAAGATTATTACAAGAAATCGATTTATCATCAGAATAAATCAGAACCGCCCAGGATGAAACAACTTGAGGATAATAAAGAAAAATCCAGAGCTCTTGCGGTGATTCATGACGATAAAGGTTTTGACTGGAGCGAGTTGTTACCTGAGGAGGATGCGGTTGGATATGCTTTTATGGCAAAGGCTGTTGAGCCTGTTCCTTTTAAAGACAACAGAAATGAAGAAGAAAAGTATGTCAACAGAAAGATGAAAGCTCAAACCAGGATTATCAGAATATCTGGTATATACACTGAAGCAAAAAGGGCAAGAAGATGGGATGCAGACAGAGAATGTTATCTTGACCCCATTGGAAACATTGCTATTGATTCAAGGACCCCCGATCTTGAAACCATAATTCAACAAATTGCTGAAGAAGAAGAGGGTTGGCAGAGAAAATGGTGGGGAAGTGAAGAAGAGAAAGAAAAAGAAAAAGAGGAAAAGCCGAAGAAGATAGATGAAGGGATCATTGATACGACACAGAAGTTGACAGCTGAAAATTTGGGAAAGATGGCTGACAAGGTGCTGGCTGCTAAGGAACTTGAGGTAGACTCTAAGTCTGAATCTGAGTCCAAAAACCAGGTCAGTCCAAACGCGTCAACGAGTGAGTCAGGTAAGAAAGTCAAAGGTGACAGTGACTGCAAAAATTGCATCAAAGAGTGCAAAGTTTGTAGTACAATCACTTATCTCAATGATAAGAAAATTGATGATCTGACTGGTAGAGTCAGAAGTGTGGAAGACCAGATCCTTAACCGTGATAAATTGTTGAAAGCTTCGAACGACAGATTAAAAGAATTAACTGACAAAATTGAAAATGATAAGATTCACAAAGAAAAAGTTAGGAAAGAAAATGAGAAGTTAGTTCTTGAAAATCGTCAGATTTCAGAAAAATTTGAGAAGCTGAAACGAACGGTTAAAGATGCTGATGAAAGAAATGGTAAGACAACCAAGGAAAAATTCATTTGTCGGGAGTTCTTAGGGTAAAAGAAGAGTTAATCAATCAACAACTGGATGAAATTGCTAAATTGAAACTTCAAGTTCAAGAAGCTCAAATTGAAAATGAACGCATCCAGTTGAAGCTAAAAAGTTACAACTCCGCAAGCTTTGTTTTGCAACACATTGTTCCCAAATCCATCAGGAAAAACAAAGCAGGCGACGATGTCTTTTCGGATGGAACAGGGGTAGGTTATCATCAAGTTCCACCACCAGTTCTAAACAATTATTCGAAAAAACAATCAGGGTTGGTTAATATTGAAGATGATAATGAAGTGAAACTTCCGGACACGATTGATGTCACATTCACTTCATCTTCAGATGACGATAGTGTCCAAACTGAAGTGGTGAAAATTGTGGTTGAGAATGTTTTAAAACCTGAAAGTGACACTACTGAGGAAGATGAATGTTTCTTGGACAAATACATTCATAAATCAAAGTCCAAAGACAACTTAAATGAAGAACCTAATCTTGTCATGTGTTGGGATCGGATAAGTTGTATTCGGATTCTGATTTTCCCCTAGAGAATGTGAACGTTGCTAAATTGACAAACGTGTTTAAATTGATTGAAATTGATTTTTCTGAAGTAAAAAAGCTTAAATCAAACAAAAAGACAAATGAATTTTGAAAAAGATAAAGCTTACTATAGGAAACCTGTTGTTCCACCACGTTTTTATTACAACAATCGAAACAGATGGTCGGGTGGTTATTAGGGTGGTAAGAATTATCAAAGGAAAAATGTTCAAAACAAGAAGTTTGTTAAAAAGAAAGTGTTTATGAACAGTTCAAGTTCACTTTCTGATGAAGAATCTGAAATTTTTTCAAAATCAAACAAAGAGTTCTTTGAGAAGAAGGCTTCACAGCCTCAGTCTGAAGGCACAAGTCGGGTAGTTGACACCCGAACATGCTTCAAATGTAATCAAGTTGGACATATTGCACGAAAGTGTACCAACTTGAAGCCTAAGACTGAAGTTGTGATGAATTCAAGAAAGAAAGATGATGTGAAGGGAAAAGCTCCATTGATTGTTGAGAAAAAGATTTTGAAAAATGACAACATCAAAGTCAAAACTGAACCTGCTAAAAATGTGGTAACTAAAAATGATAAATTTTATAAGCGGGTTGCATCACCTCAACAAACAAGGAAGCCGAAAGCTATTGAAAAGAAAGCAAGTGTTCCAAAACCAAAGGTTTCTGAGACTGAAAAACAATCATCTTCTACCACACCGGTAAAGATGAATGTTCCTTTGGATTACTTTGTGAAACTTGAGAAAGAAATGCAAAATTCTGAAAAGAAAATGTTCAAAAGAAAGACCAACCATCTGGTCAACCTCAAAAAGATGAGTTTTTCCTATATAAAAAGGTTGAGGTTGGGTCTGAAGAAAGTTTGAAAATAAATGATAAAAATTTTCCACCATTAATCACCAAAACAACTGTCATTGATTTCAAGTTACCTGAGTCCAAGGAGGCTTAGGTAGCATCAAAATCTAACTAAGTGTTTGTGGTTTGTGCAGGAGCTTCCGAGATCCGTTTCAAGATGGATTATGGATAGTGGAGCTTCTCGGCACATGACAAGGAAAACAGCCCTGTTGTACGATGTTAGAAATTTCAATGGAGGTTATGTAGCATTCGCAGGAAATCAAGGTGGTAGGATTATTGGTGAAGGAACGTTATCCAATGGGATTGTTACGTTTGAAAGAGTGAATTACATTGCCGAGCATGAGAACAATCTACTGAGTATCTCGTAGATCTGTGACAGGATGTATACCATTCACTTTACTGACAAAGAATGCTTGATCTTGAAGCCAGGATTTGTTATCCCCGAAGAATGGATTATCATGAGGGCACCAAGAGTCAATGATCTGTACGTGTTGGATATGAGTGTAGCAACTACAACCACGGGTCAGGCTCATTGTTTTGTGTCTAGAGCAACAGAGAAAGAATTGCAATTGTGGCACCGGAAGATGGGTCATATACATCTTAGAAAAATGAATCACTTGGTGCACAATGATTTGGTTAATGGTGTTCATGTGAAAGGATTTCATCTGGAAGGGGAGTGCATTAGCTGCATCAAAGGCAAGCAGAAAAAGAAGTCACACCCTAAAAAGAAAGTCAATTCAGTTTCAAGACCTCTGGAGAGACTTCACATGAGTTTGTTTGGTCCTGTGAATGTCTAAAGTATTACAGGAGATCGTTATTGTCTTGTGGTTACTGGTGATTATTCCAGATTTTCATGGGTATCATTTTTGAAGTCAAAAGATGAAACGTATGACAGTTTGATGGCGTTGTTCAGAAAAATTGAAAATCTGTACCAAAGGCGTATCAAAAGACTCAGAAGTGATAATGGTACTGAATTCAAGAACAACAAGATGGAAGAATTTTGTGATGAAAGGGGTATATTGCATGAGTTTAGTGCTCTGTACACTCCACAGCAGAATGGAGTTGCTGAACGTAAAAACAGGACACTAATCGAAACGGCTAGAACAATGCTTACGGATTCAAAGCTACCAATAAATTTTTAGGTAGAAGCCGTTGCAGCCGCATGCGATACGCTCAACAGAGTGCTCACTGTCAAGAAATTCAACAAAACGTGCTTTGAGTTGATCAATAACCGCAAACCTAATCTGAAGTATCTTGAACCGTTTGGGTCACCCTGTACTGTTCTAGAGCCTTTTGGAAAGTTTGGTCCGAAGAGTGTTGAGGGAATATTCATTGGTTATACAAGTCCTCTACGACGTGTCTTCATTCCAAGTCAGAAGCGGATTGTTGAAGCTCCAAATGTTGAATGTCAAGGTAATACAATGCCGCCGCAGAATCCTGGAGATTCATGGCGTTATCACTATGACACTTTGTGGGATTCGTTTGACATGATGGAAGAACCAGAAGAAGAAGAAGAAGATTTCTTTGACGAGTTGGATATTCTGAGAGTGCATGAGTCATTGCAGGAAAGGTTCCCAGCCGAGTATTCAAGGCGACCACGACAAACTTCAAATGACAATGAAGTAGGTCCAAGCAATGCTGGTGAACATGATGATGTCCAACAAGTTTCTCATGATAATCAGACGGAAAAGAATGATAATCAAGAATCTGAGACTATGCCGATATTTGATCGTGGTGATTCAGATTGTGAGGGGGAGCAAATTCAGATTTCAAGTCAAACAAACCCAGTCAGTGAAGAAGGTGCAAATCAGAATGTTACTAATCTGGAAGGCGAGCTAGATGTTCCAGGCGAGGTGATGCCAAGAACTCTTTCATACCAACTAGAGAAGCTGATCATTGGAGAACTACAATCAGGCGTTCGCACTAGACGTCAAATTGACCAAGGGCTTACTTGTTTTTATTCTACAGTAGCACCTTTACAAACTGAATTTTCATTAAGTTGTTTAATTTCGCAGATCGTACCGCGAACTTACAAAGAGGTGCTAACTGAAGATTCTTGGGTCAATGCTATGCAAGAAGAGTTGAGTCAGTTTGAAAAGTTGGGAGTGTAGAAGTTAGTAGATTTGCCTGATGGTCATAGGAAAATTAACGCTAAATGGGTTTTCAAGTGTAAGAGAGATGATCGAGGAGTTGTTGTACAAAACAAAGCTCGTCTCGTAGTCCAGGGCTTTAGTCAACAGGAGGGGATTGATTTTACTGAAGTGTACGCTCCTGTAGCTCGACTAGAAGCAATCAGAATCTTCCTGGCATTTGCATCTTGGAAAAACTTCAAAGTATATCAGCTAGATGTGAAATCGGCATTTCTCTATGGGAAGGTTAAGGAGGAGGTATATATCGGACAGCCACTGGGCTTCACCGATCCAATCCACAAAAAAAAAGGTCTACTTGCTGGACAAAGCGCTATATGGTTTACACCAGGCCCCGAGAGCTTGGTACGAGACATTGTCTCAACACCTACTAGCTAACAGCTTCATTCGTGGAAAGGTGGATGCCACTCTCTTCACCAAAGAGGTCGACGAACATCTTCTGATTGTGCCGATATACGTGGACGACATAATATTTGGGTCAACAAATGGGAATTTGTGCAAAGATTTTGAACAAGTTATGAAGTAAAAATTCGAAATCTCATCGATGGGGGAGATGAAATTCTTTTTGGGTCTACAAGTTGATCAATTACCTAAGGGAATTTTCATTCACCAGACGAAATACGTTCATGATGTTCTAGAGAAATTTGAGATGTCAGGTTCTACTCCAGCGTCAACCCCATTAGCAACGAATCATCGGATACACCCAGATCTCACCGGAGTAGGGTAGATGAGATGCTTTATCGTTCCATGATTGGTTCATTGATGTACTTAACTGCTTCAAGACCCGATATCATGTACCCAACGTGCCTCGCAGCAAGATATCAATCTAACCCTAGAGCTTCGCATATGACTATTGTGAAGAGGATATTACGCTAGCTGAAGGGAACTCCATCATTGGGGTTGTGGTATCCTAGAAAAGGAGAGTTCACGCTTGAAGGGTATTCTGACTCAGATTTCGGATGCTGCAAAGTCAATGGAAAATCAACAACAGTGGGATGCCAGTTCTTTGGACCTCGTCTGGTCACCTGGCAGTGTAAGAAACAAACCTCTGTGGCCCTATCCACATGTGAAGCGTAGTATGTTTCTGCTAGCAGTTGCTGCTCTCAGATCTTGTGGATCCAGTAACAGATGCGCGACTACGGTTTGAAATTTCTTAACACACCTATCTTTGTTGATAATGAGGCCGTACATCACGCTAAAACTAAACACATAGAAATTCGACATCACTTCATCCGAGATTGCTTCGAGAAGAAGTTGATACGAATTGAGAAAATCCACACTGACAAACAGAAAGCTGATTTACATACCAAAGCTTTTGATAAAACATGGTTTAAATATCTTTTAAAACTGAATGGTATGATGTTTTTCTCGGTGTCGGATGTGACAACTCGAATTTCCAAGATTTCTATTTCGCATTTATTGCACGTTCATTTATTGTTTAGTTGTTTAATTGTACAAATAATTGGCTATGGAACTGTAACGTTTTGATACAATAAAGTGCATTGTGTGATTATGCATGGTTATGTGTTAATTGTGATAAATTTGTTAAATGCATAAACTTGGTGGTGAAACTGTGAAATTGTTGTGAGATGGTGCACTATTGTAAAATATAATAATTAAGGGTGGATAGAGTTATTAGTGAAATCCTAGTGATACTTAACCCTAATCCCTTGTTCACTAATCATTCTCACAAAAATCCAAGCACGTACTTTCACTATCATCACATCATCATTGGCAAGCTATTCATCACCTTCGATTCCACATTTTCTCTAGAATCAACACAAGGTAAATGCTTATTGTTTGTTGATTTCTTGATTATTATCAATTCTTGATTCTTGATTATGTGTTCATGAAAACCCTAGTTCCTCATATAATATTCTGTGATTTTGATTTGATTATGGATAATTATGATTATGATGATGATTAGTTGCATGCTTGATAGATTATTCTTGTGATGATTGTTGTTGTTAAGCATCGGTCGATTGATTGTTATTCTGCCGTCGATATGATGAATTAGGGTTTGGAATGATCATCTAAACGTAACTGTTGTTGTAGAAACGTAACTGTTGGAATGAGGAATTGATTGTTCGTATAATGATGCTAATTAGGTCCGACGTTTGTAACTTAAAATCTTCTCCGACCTTTGAATGATAGTTGTTAGATGTCTGAGTTTGTTACTGGATGTTAGTTTGTATACAGTATATCATGTCCGACCTTTTATTTGTATGTTATGAAGTCCGATGTTTATGCATATCACATGCTATCCGAGTTTTACATGTTGATAGGTCCGACCTTTATTATGCTATAGGGGTCCGAGTTTTGAGGCTTTAAGCCTTGTCCGAATGTTATTCACATTATAAGGTCCGAGTTTTGATCCACCTCATGTGGTCTGAGTTTTCTTAAGGTGTTACCCCTCTCTTGTCCGACCTTTACACAAAGTAGGGTCCGAATTTTATGCCCTCCACACCTTGTCCGAGTTTCATGATCTTTTATGGTCCGAGTTTTGTGGCCCAAACTCTTGTCCGACCTTGTGATACCCCCTAGTCCGAGCTTTGTGGAGGTGCATGATGTCCGACTTTGTGAAGCCCATATCCTCTAGTCCGACTTTCAAACAGGGAACCCCCCCTTCATCTTTTGTCCGAGCTTTTGTATATTATGGTTGTATATGAGTTTTGATTTCCTGTTAAGGGATTTAACTGGGTAGAATGTAACTGTGTTACATTTATTAGATATGAACAATTTATGTCAATTGATTAGTCTGGTAAACCGTAAAGGGTGTTATTGATAAACTACGTTAGATTGTAAATTAAGTTAAACATGTGAACTCCGTCGTGACTGTAAAGGTGTTAACTCAGTAAACGTGTAACCTTGCTAGTGTGTAAATCCTGTTAAGTGTGTAAACTTGGTGAAGTATGTTAACTACATGTTCTTCCTATCGAACATGAATTGTATGAAGACGATTAACTGGTTGTATTGCCTGCTGTTAACTGTTACACACACTTTGTGATGAACTTTGCATACGAAACCTTACAACATGTATTGACTGTGGACACATGCATACTCTAGGCTTTGATTGATTACTTGTGAGTGCATAACCTTGCATACCGAGCAAACCAAGGTGAGTTCACACCCTTACTAAGGCATGGGATTCCCAGGGTTTGGGAATGGGATTGAAGAAATAAGGTTGAATAGATTCATACATACACTGTTACTAGACTACCATACCATCGTCCTCGGTTGTGCAGGACACATACGTAAAACCTACGTATACTTATGCTACTCGCTATCCTCGGTTGTGAAGGATACTCACGTAAAACCTACGTGAAATTATACTCACTACTGCCTCGGTTGTGTCAGGCACTTACGTAAAACCTACGTAAACCCCCACGTACCCCTATCCTCGGTTGTGAAGGATACTTACGTAAAACCTACGTAAACTTGTACGTATTACTGTTCTCGGGATATGTAGAACACATATGGTTACGAATAGTCTAGTGGTTATACAACATGGGAAGCCCCCACCAATAGAACGTACTATCGGCCCAGTAGAGCCACATGTTATAAACGAATATACTATTACGCAATTACTTTCTGTGAACTCGCTCAACTAGTTGTTGATCCTCTGTTACATGCCTTGCAGGTCGTTAGATACATGGAGCTTGCACAGGGAGGAGCTGGTCGTTGTAGGCTTGGATCGTGATTGTCTTGTTGAACACTTATGACATTTGATACTTTATTATGATGGGTTTTATTTATACGCTTCATCTAAACAGTGATAACTTACTTATGTTTTGGAACACCTTTCATATAGAATTGGTTTGGTTTAATGGCAAATACTTTTACTATATATATATTGTTCTATATGATTGGTGGCTTGATCCTGGTCAGTCACGCTCCCAAGCGGTGATACTCCGCAGGTGGATTTTGGGGGTGTGACAGATTGGTATCAGACCCATTGGTTATAGAGAACTTGGTTTTAATATGGGAAAACGTTTTTATTAAAACCAGACTATAACCAGAACAGTGCTCTCAACGATCCACAACGACGCTTCGCTCCACGTGCAAGACTCAACATCCTAGGTAATAAGGTTTATATTTATTGCCTACATGCTAGAATTGCATAGAACTTTGCTCGTAGTATGCTTAGATTACATTGCTCACTACTTGTTATTGCTTGAGAACACCTATGTGCTTACACTCTTCTGTCATCACTACTTGTTATGTTGCCTTTGATGTGAAGATCAATGGCCAGACGTATTAACTTGACACAAGCCCAGTTGACGGCTCTTATCAATGAACAAGTTGCTGCGGCACTTCAGCTGCAAACGCAGGAGGTATACCCTGCAGTCGTAACTCCTCCTAGGATCTTTAGATCCTACGTTCCTAACCAACTCTTATGTTTAACCTCATTCTGTTCTTACACATTAGGTCAACACGTTCAGCAACCTGTGTGTACCTTCAAGAACTTCATGGATTGTCGTCCTAGCACGTTCAGTGGCACGGAGGGAGCGGTTGGACTCCTCCACTGGTTTGAAAAGCTCGAGTCGGTGTTCGAGATGTGTGAATGCCCTGAGGCTCGCAGGGTGAAATACGCCACTGGTACATTGGAAGGAATCGCGTTAACTTGGTGGAACACGCAAGTGCAGATCTTAGGGTTGGCAGCTGCTAACGCCACCCCTTGGAATGATTTCAAGGAACTGATCAAAAGGGAATACTGCACTCGGGAAGACATTCATAAGCTGGAAGACGAGCTTTATCATTTGAAAATGACTGGATCAGAAATTGAAGCTTATACCAAAAGGTCAAACGAGCTGGCCGTGCTGTGTCCAACTATGGTGGACCCTCCAATCAAGCGCATTGAGTTGTACCTCAAGGGATTAGCGCCAGAGATATAGAGCCATGTGACATCGGCTAATCGTGATAATATCCAGGCTATTCAGCGCCTCGCTCATCGTCTCACAGATCAGGCAGTGGATCAAAACAGACTGCCTAAACGTATCAGCGCTACTGCTACCGCTACCACTGCTACTACACTTGCTACTCCCAGTGACAACAAGAGAAAATGGGATGGGGAGTCTAGCAAGGGATCAGCTTCAGTTCAGTCACAGGTTCAGCAGCGAAAGACTGACAGTTATCAGAGTCCCAGTCAGCATTCCTCAGGCAGCCACAGGCAGGGCGGATATCGAGGGAACCTCCCAAAGTGTAACAACTGCAACAGACACCACAGTGGCCAGTGTAACAAGGCTCGCTGTCAAAGATGCCTCAAGATGGGTCATGAGGCCAAGGATTGTAGAAGCCCTCGGCCTGCAAATCAGAATCAGCAGCAGCCACCAGCACAACAGAATCAGCAACAGGGCAACAAAGGATGTTTTCATTGTGGTGCAGAAGGTCACTTCAAAAGGCACTGCCCTCAGCTGAATAGGAACCAGAACAACAACAACAATAACAACAATCAGGGAAATGGCAACAACAACAACAATGGTGGGAACAACAACGGGAATGAAGCAAGGGGTCGTGCATTTGTGTTGGGGCAGGGTGATGCCAGAAATGATCCCAACGTAGTTATGGGTAAGTTTCTTCTCGACGATATTTATGTTACTGTTTTGTTTGATTCGGGTGCGGATACGAGTTATATGTCTTTGAAAATGAGTAAATTGTTAAAACGTACACCAACACCCCTAAGCACCAAACATGTAGTAGAACTAGCAAATGGTAAAAGTGTAGAAGCCACGCATGTAGTCAAGGGTTGTAACATCGTTCTAGCGGGTCAGGCCTTCTCGATTGATCTTATTCCAATAGTTCTGGGTAGTTTCGACATCGTCATCGGCATGGATTGGTTGTCCAAGCAGCAAGCAGAGATCTTATATAAGGAGAAGATCATTCGTATTCCTCGTTCGAGTAAAGAACCTCTTGAAGTTCATGGCGACAAGAGTGGTGCAGTGGTTGGCATTATCTCTTTCTTGAAGGCTCAGAAATGTTTACGAAAGGGGCATACTGCCATTTTGGCACTTGTTACTGATGCATCGACGACAGAGAAAAGAATAGAGGATATTCCAGTTGTACGCGAATTTCCTCAAGTGTTTCCTGAAGATTTACCTGGTCTACCGCCTCATCGCCAGGTCGAGTTTCAAGTTGAACTAACTCCAGGAGCAGCACCAATAGCCCGCGCACCATATCGTTTAGCTCCAACTGAACTGGAGGAACTGTCTAAGCAACTACAAGAGCTCTTGGATAAGGGCTTCATTCGTCCAAGCTCTTCGCCTTGGGGAGCTCCAGTACTATTCGTGAAAAAGAAGGATGGCACTTTCAGGATGTGCATAGACTACCGTGAGCTGAACAAGGTCACAGTGAAGAACCGCTATCCTCGTCCTCGTATTGACGACTTATTCGACCAGTTGCAATGCTCCAAGATTGATCTAAGGTCTGGTTATCATCAGCTGAGGGTCCGGGATGAGGACGTTTCCAAGACAGCATTCAGAACTCGCTACGGTCACTACGAGTTTCTAGTCATGCCATTTGGGCTGACGAACGCGCCTGCAGTTTTCATGGATCTTATGAACAGGGTGTGCAAACCCTATCTTGACAAGTTCGTTATTGTCTTCATCGACGACATTCTGATCTACTCCAAGAGTCAGGAGGAACACGAGCAGCACTTACGTCCTATCTTGGAACTTCTTCGAAAGGAACAATTGTACGCAAAGTTTTCAAAATGCGACTTCTGGCTTCGTGAAGTCCACTTCTTAGGCCATGTGGTGAACAGGGATGGGATTCATGTCGATCCATCCAAGGTAGATTCGATACGGAACTGGCCTGCACCGCGTACACCAACGGAAATACGCAAGTTCTTGGGTTTGGCGGGGTACTACAGACGATTTATTAAAGACTTTTCAAAGATCGCGCAACCACTTACACTACTGACACAGAAGGGTGTCACTTACCGTTGGGGAGATTCCCAGGAAACCGCTTTCCAGTACCTAAAGGATAGGCTTTGCAGCGCACCTATTCTCTCATTGCTAGAGGGCACGGATGATTTTGTGGTCTATTGTGACGCGTCGATACAGGGACTTGGTTGTGTATTGATGCAGCAGGATAAGGTTATTGCTTACGCTTCTCGTCAACTCAAGGTTCATGAACGAAACTACACGACGCACGATTTAGAGCTGGGAGCTGTTGTTTTTGCACTTAAGATATGGCGACACTACCTGTACAGTACCAAGTGCACAATTTACACCGATCACAGGAGTCTCGAGCATATTCTTAAGCAGAAGGATTTGAACATGCGTCAACGACGATGGGTCGAGTTACTCAACGATTACGAATGCGCCATCAAGTACCATCCAGGCAAGGCCAATGTTGTGGCTGACGCTCTCAGTCGGAAAGACACTCTACCTAGACGCGTACGAGCCTTGCAGCTCACTATTCAGTCCAGTCTTCCTGCACAGATACGAACTGCTCAGATGGAAGCATTAAAGCCCGAAAACGTCAAAGCTGAAGCCTTACACGGCTCAAGGCAACGAATGGAACAAAAGGAAGACGGCGCCTACTATGTAACGGGGCGTATTTGGGTCCCACTTTTTGGCGGTTTACGTGAGCTGGTAATGGACGAAGCTCACAAGTCCCGCTACTCGGTACATCCAGGGTCGGATAAAATGTACCACGACATCAGAACTACATACTGGTGGCCTAGCATGAAAGCCCACATCGCTACTTACGTCGGCAAGTGTTTGACATGTGCAAAGGTCAAAGTGGAGTATCAGAAACCAGCGGGCCTACTTCAACAACCCAAGATACCGCAATGGAAATGGGAAGAAATTTCCATGGATTTTGTTATCGGCCTACCCAGATCCCAGCGTGGGAATGACACCATATGGGTGATCGTGGATCGACTCACCAAGTCTGCACACTTCCTGGCTATAAAGGAAACAGATAAGTTCTCCACTCTCGCAGACATCTATCTTAAAGTAGTTGTTTCGAGGCACGGGGTGCCCACCTCCATCATTTCAGATCGGGATGCACGATTCACGTCAGAGCTATGGCAAGCGATGCACAAATCTTTCGGCTCACGGTTAGACATGAGCACAGCGTATCATCCTCAGACGGATGGGTAGTCAGAGCGAACGATCCAAACTCTTGAAGACATGCTTCGGGCATGTGTTATTGATTTCGGCAACGGCTGGGAAAAGCACCTCCCTTTGGTGGAGTTCTCATACAATAACAGCTATCACACCAGCATACAAGCCGCTCCCTTCGATGCATTGTACGGACGTAAATGCCGGTTACCTCTCTGTTGGGCAGAGGTGGGGGATAGTCAGATCACGGGTCCAGAGATTGTAGTGGACGCCATGGAAAAGATCGCACAGATACGACAACGCATGGCGGCAGCACGCGACCGTCAGAAAGCCTACGCGGACAAGCGTAGGAAGCCTTTGGAATTTCAGGTCGGGGACCGGGTTTTACTTAAAGTCTCACCCTGGAAGGGTGTGGTTCGTTTTGGCAAATGGGGCAAACTAAATCCGCGGTATGTCGGACTGTTTGAGATCATTGAGAAAATAGGCAAAGTGGCCTACAAGCTAAACCTACCAGCTGAACTCGGTGCAGTTCACAATGTATTTCACGTGTCGAATCTGAAGAAGTGCCTGTCAGATGAGACCCTCATAGTTCCTTTTAAGGAACTCACTATCGACGAGCGGTTGCAGTTCGTCGAAGAGCCAGTTGAAATCACGGACCTGGATGTTAAGGTCCTCAAAAACAAGAGAATCCCTCTTGTTTGAGTTCGTTGGAACTCCAAACGTGGCCCAGAGTACACCTGGGAACGCGAAGACCAGATGACAGAAAAGTACCCCCAGTTATTCGGAACCAATGCAACCACTACTGAGACTGAAGCTACTACTGCGGAATTTCGGGACGAAATTCCAAATTAACGGGGGAATGATGTGACACCCCAGGAAAACCAGTAAACGATACAACTTACCTAGCTTCCTCAGTAACCGCATGCTAAATTTCGGGACGAAATTTCTTTCAAGTTGGGGATAATGTGACAACTCGAATTTCCAAGATTTCTATTTCGCATTTATTGCACGTTCATGTATTGTTTAGTTGTTTAATTGTACAAATAATTGGCTATGGAACTGTAACGTTTTGATACAATAAAGTGCATTGTGTGATTATGCATGGTTATGTGTTAATTGTGATAAATTTGTTAAATGCATAAACTTGGTGGTGAAACTGTGAAATTGTTGTGAGATGGTGTACTATTGTAAAATATAATAATTAAGGGTGGATAGAGTTATTAGTGAAATCCTAGTGATACTTAACCCTAATCCCTTGTTCACTAATCATTCTCACAAAAATCCAAGCACGTACTTTCACTATCATCACATCATCATTGGCAAGCTATTCATCACCTTCGATTCCACATTTTCTCTAGAATCAACACAAGGTAAATGCTTATTGTTTGTTGATTTCTTGATTATTATCAATTCTTGATTCTTGATTATGTGTTCATGAAAACCCTAGTTCCTCATATAATATTCTGTGATTTTGATTTGATTATGGATAATTATGATTAGGATGATGATTAGTTGCATGCTTGATAGATTATTCTTTTGATGATTGTTGTTGTTAAGCATCGGTCGATTGATTGTTATTCTGCCGTCGATATGATTGAATTAGGGTTTGGAATGATCATCTAAACGTAACTGTTGTTGTAGAAACGTAACTGTTGCAATGAGGAATTGATTGTTCGTATAATGATGCTAATTAGGTCCGACGTTTGTAACTTAAAATCTTCTCCGACCTTTGAATGATAGTTGTTAGATGTCTAAGTTTGTTACTGGATGTTACCCGAGTTTTGTATACAGTATATCATGTCCGACATTTTATTTGTATGTTATGAAGTCCGATGTTTATGCATATCACATGCTATCCGAGTTTTACATGTTGATAGGTTCGACCTTTATTATGCTATAGGGGTCCGAGTTTTGAGGCTTTAAGCCTTGTCCGAATGTTATTCACATTATAAGGTCCGAGTTTTGATCCACCTCATGTGGTCCGAGTTTTCTTAAGGTGTTACCCCTCTCTTGTCCGACCTTTACACAAAGTAGGGTCCGAATTTTATGCCCTCCACACCTTGTCCGAGTTTCATGATCTTTTATGGTCCGAGTTTTGTGGCCCAAACTCTTGTTGTGACAACCCTCACTAAACCAGGTATCCGTACGATTTAATTAATAATTAATTGCTGCTTAATTACTGTGCTTAACTGAAATTGTGAATAAGCTGCTACTTGACTGTTGATACTTGTACATATCTGCATCATACTTTGATTTCCGTCACTACATTATTTACATGCTGAACTCTAGTGACAAACCTGATGCACAAAAGCACAGTAGCACTATAAACGGATAACCTATTGAACATGCTGACAAAGCCAGCATCAGGCAGATACTGCCTCTAAGGCCTGTATGAGCCAGAAATATTTTACTACACCCATAGTGAGTGTAGGGATACAAGGGTTGTAGAACTGCGTCTCTAGGAATAAGTTACAGTAACTGGATGTGCCTAAAACATACACCGAGCACAAAACACAGCACTTTAATCAAAGATTCAGTTTTTAGCTAACTGATAAAGTGCCAAAACATGGGGAAATATTCCTGACACTATGGAGAAATAAGTTGTGTCACTAAAAATGTTATTTACGACACTTAAAAGCTTTATTAAGCGCTTTAACGGATTACTATCCAACCGAACAACCGGACTTTACCCGGAACATGAAAATTTTGACATTAACATTTTTGGTCTTTTTTCTGAGCCAGTTAGGGTCCCTAAACACCCTAACACCCGCTATAAAACACAACATGTGACTAACCAAGTTAGTCCCTAAATCTAACCTAGTTAACTTAACTAATCACCAACTAACTAGTTGGAAATGAACTAGTACCCCCCCCCCATTGAAACCGGCCCCAAACTAGAGGGGACACCCTTGTCCTTTGCTTGATTAAAATAATATTAGTGCCTAATATCTTGAAGACATCATAACCTTTGGATAAACATGTTAAGTTTGTCTATAAGTAAGTTTGGATGGCACAAGAGTTCATTCACACAAAACCACAAGAACAAAACTCTCTCTCTTTCCCTTGCTCTAGCTCATGGCCGAACACCCCTCTCCCCATCCATCCATTTTCGGCTCTTGATCTCCACATTCCAAGGTGGTTCAAGTGTTAAGGGTCACGCATTAGGAGTCTTGGAGCAAACGGAAGGCGAAGGACCTCTCTATCTCGCTTTTATCCACCTCTTTTTCGCATAGATTCTTCCCTAGCCTCGAGCTAGAGGTATAATGCTTAAAACTCGTACTCGAACTAATCTAAGGTGGTTAATAAGATATATGATGATTAAAACTCGGAATCTTGCATTTTGAAGCATTAAAGTCTACTAAAATTACAAGTATTGTTGGTTAAAAGCACATAAGGGGTGTAAAAGTTGTAGTAACTGAAATTTGTGGTTACCTAGACCCGATCTACGTTGTGGTAGCTCGGATCACCATTTAACCCGGTTTGGTTAAGATCATGGATCTTGACATAAGCTTGTTTTGAATGAGACAAGGGTTAAAAGGTGAAACTCTACCACACGAGAAACATGAACTTGTGTAAAAGTATTTTTACTTGTAAAATAGTGTTTGAAACTAGCGGATCTACGTATGTACAAATGGTATTTTCAAAGAACCACATATCAAAGAAATCATGTTTTCTAAAAGACGGATCTTACATTAACAAGTATGATTTTTATAAACCACAAGTGTGTAGACACTTGTGAAATGAAAGGTTCGACAAAATAACAAACTTTGTAAAAGATGACGAGAAGTTGTAAAGATGGATTCACTTTAAAAACGAGGTTTTTACGAGATCGATCTACGTTATATAAAGATCCACAAAATATAATGGGATTTACACTATAGTTTCGGAAAAACTACAAGTTCATGTGATTTATGCGATTTACATACTTGTCGACTAGCTTGATGTGTCGGAAATTGTTTGATTGATTAAGGAGGTTGTTGAAATTGATTTTGCAAAAGAAAATGATACGCTTGAAAGCGTGGCCACCTCCAGTTACAGAGGAAACTCTGGCGAAATTTTTCTAAAAACCTAACACTTAGAAATATTTACACTACAAGTGTTGGAATTATTTTTGACATATTTTCAAAATATATTTCGCCACGACTTTATTTACAAATATTCGGAGGTGGGATTTTCACAAAAACTAAACGTGATAAATATATATTCGGTGAATATATTTTCACCACACTGTTTATGATTATTTTGTGAAAATACACAAATATTATTTTTAGAGTAAAAATAATATTTCGAACGATAACATATCCAAAATAACACAAACGCTTACACGACAAACATATAAGTTACACCGGTAATTATTATTACCACTTAATCGTTAAAACGTAACTTACGCATCATACGGAAATATTCATGAACGCGTATTTTATCGACGTATTATTTTGGGGAAAATTATGTGAAATGGAAATATAATATTTTTGAGAAAAATATTTATATTTTGGAATTAGAAGTAAAAATATATTAAGTGAGACTTAATGATATAATTCAAACGCACATGTATTAAATCCCCCATCCTTGGGAAGGAGATTAACTACCAAGTACATACGAAAAGTAAACCCGAAATAGTTGTCTAACTATTTCCCAAAAACTTAAACTATAAAGCTAAGGCACGGCCGTCCGTCTAATAGAATTAGCACATGTAGGTCGTTGCACAGCCGCCTGATTTGGAGTACTTGGTAGAGACGCACAGACTGTGAGTTCATGTCCCCCTTTTCTCTTAACTCTTTTCAGTTTTCTAAACTGCGGGGGTGAAATACATGTTACTATGATTATGAGTACTTTTTACATGGTATGGTTAGCGTAAGGAGGGTTACTACTTAGGTCATGTGAGTGGGTAGGCGGGAACTGGAGGCCATTAATCCTCATTGTAGGACCGAGGGACGTAAGCGGTAGATCTATCTGGGTGTAGCGAGCCCAACCCCAGGTCCAGCATAACGGACCTCGGGGTGACTTTGTGCCCCGACGCAAAATCGCAAGGGTTGAGTCTTCCTACTTGCACTTCACACATATCAATGGACTTGCAAACCATTGGTGATCTCTTTTTCCTTATTTGCTACATACCAAGATTTTGATAAATACAAAGGTTTATTTACTCACTTACACATGAACTCGCTCAACATTATTGTTGATTTTTCAACTTACATGTATTTCAGGGAATTAAAAGATCTGGCACGGTATGTCACGTTTTCCCGCTGCACTAGTTTCCAAGGTCATCCGGGGTTTAGGGAATGTGACTCTTTCCGGGACAAGTCACAGCCCTTAAACTGTGTTTATGTTATGTTTAAGTTGTAATGTTTGTTGAACAAGGTTATGGTTGTTAAGGCGTGTTCTCGTTAAAACAATGGTACTGTATTTGGTTTTTAAAACTTAATGGATGATTCTTGCATGTTTTTAATTCATATAGCTTTGTTATGATTAAGCTATGGTATTAAGAAGTCACACCAAATTAACCACGCTTCCGCAAAGCCAGGGTGTGACAGCTTGGTATCAGAGCTCTGATCATAGCGGACTAGGATTCCTTCTCGAGTCTAGACTATGATCACTAGGGCTCTCACGAAAACATTTTTACTGCATACCACTTAAGTCCAGATCCAAAACGTTTTTACAAACACATGTTGAGCACATTTTATTATTTTAGGCTCAGTCTTGGAGGCTGACGCTCGGTCTTGGAGGCCGAGGCTCGATCTTAGAGATCGAGGTAGATGTTTGTTGTTTTAGGCTCAGTCTTGGAGGCTGAGGCTCGGTCTTGGAGGCCGAGGCTCGATCTTAGAGATCGAGGTAGATGGCTAGTGAGACTAGGAAGAGTAGGCTCAGTCATGAAGGCTGAGGCTCGGTCATGGAGGCCGAGGCTCGATCTAGGAGGTCAAGGTGGATGATAGAGCAGTCTTAGAGACTGGGAAGAATTTGGCTAGTGGGACTAGGAATGTCAGTCTTAGAGACTGGGAGGAATTTGGCTAGTGGGACTAGGAATGTCAGTCTAGGAGACTGGGAGGCTAGTGGGACTAGGAGGATTATGTGATTTCTTACTTGGTGACTTATGTGATTACTTGACTGTATGGCTGATTATTTATGCATATTTGTGTTTATGTTACAGACTCATGGACTCGCCCGGTACAGGCGACTCGGACACCACTGGACCCATACCTGTAGTATCTGATGACCTCCCATCCTCGGAGCACGAGGTGCACACTTCTGACTATACCAGCACTGACGATGACGATTTCCAGCCCTTCGCACTACCCGAGGGTGCTGATGAGCCTGCAGATGGCCCTCCCGCTGAGTACCTACCTCTAGTAGTGATTCCGGCTCCTATACCCTTAGCCGTCTATCCAGCATATGACTTACTTCTTGACGCCGAGGCTGACGGCGATATTGATCTGTTTGAGGATGAGCCTATCGAGGATGAGATCCCGGACGCAGCCCTTCTTCCCGCTGGCGACCTTCTGATGATCGCTGGTGCTCCTGCCGAGGACTCACCTGCGCATTCACCGGTCCCAGACTCCTTTGAGTCTGTGGCATCCGCACCATCTCACGAGGTGAGCGCACAGCACTTTGCACACGACTCGGATCCTGACCAGGCATCCTCTGCTGCACCTATTCCCAGCTTTGCGTTTGACCATGATGACATAGAGGATTCTGATCCTATCTTTCCCCCGGGATTCGACCCGGATCATGATATTGAGTTTATCCCGATGGACCAGCCCATGGAGGATCCCGCTGATCCAGTTGATCCTATTGATCCCGAGTTCGATTTCGAGATGGCTTTTGATGACCCTGAGCCTGCCTTGGCTCCTGAGCAGGCAGCTGCTCTAGACCCTATGCCTGAGCATGACCCCGTACATGCGGGTATCCCTGTTGAGCCTGTTCTAGCTGACCCGCCTGTCGATGATCATCTGGAGGGTGATCATGTTATTGCTGCCGATAATGTCGATCCACCTCTTATTGCTGATATACCTGTTGACCATCATGTTGAGCACATTGCACCGGTTCACCCTATTGTTGCTCCCCCACTTGATCCCGTTCCACTTGAGCCTGAGCACGCACTGTTTGCAGACCACATGGATCCACCGGATGAGCATGCACAGCACGGTTGGATACCTGCTGATTGTAGGATCGTATTCTGACCCAAATGAGTCGTTCAGAGGCTTTCTCCTTGATTTCAGGTGCGGAATAACAAGAAACTAAGGTAGAAATAGCAGGCAAATCACTTTTAACTACTTGTTTATTGATTTCAAACGTTTACAGATCAAATCTCGCACCGGCAGAACCTCGGCACGATTTCTACGCAACTGTTCCAACTGAGATCGCCTTTTGGACTATATATAGAGTGCTGGGACCGCTTATTGGACATGGTCCAATGAGCGGTCCATGTTGTTGACAATAAAGCGGTCCAACACACAAGCCATATTAGCGGTCCAAGCTGGTTTGCCGTTCGAGCGGTCCAAACATGTCCGCTCGAGCGGTCCAAACTCTTAATGGTCCAATGAGCAATCCATGAACCTAAATTTGACTCTAAGAGCGACCCAACTATCTAAAACCTATACAATCTAACTATTTCTCGTATTTCGAGCCCAGATCTAACGTTCTAAGACAATGACTCGATACAAGACGTAATCAGCAGATGTAGTGCACCAACAGACTCCCCCTCAGATGTTGATGGAGTCGACTATCGAGTCACAAAAATGCTGTCTTCAGTTCTTCAGTCTTGATCAGTCTTCGGGCTTCTCTTTCTTTGTCATTCTATCAATCTTCAGGAACTCTGCCTGGAATAATATCTTCTTCAGGAATTTTCTCCTGGAATCATATGCCTGGATCATTCTCTGGCTCTAACTTTCATCAGACTCCCCCTAACATAATGCTGAGATCTCTGTCTGGAAATCGTTATCACCATTGAAATCAACTCCTGGCTTTCTCTGTTTAAGCTCTCCTCTGGTTCTAATGTGTCTCCTGGCTATTCGTAGCAACAGGATCAGAAACCTGCAAAACTCAACCATACTATTACAAACTAATCATACAATTTGCAATTCAACTTAATGAAACAACAAATCATAAACGAAAAATTATAAAGATCAAACTGTAGGTTACCATTCAACTTATTCATCAAGTTAATGAACCAAATTTGCATTTCAAATCTTCACAGTTTAACATACTCTCTCAAACCACAAGTTCAACATGTTTAGCACTTGAAATGTCAAATATCAGTTCTTCACACTCTATTGTCGAAAATCTTTTTGTAATTTTCAAATATCTAACAAACAAACAATATTTTTGTATTTTTGCATTTAGAGAAATACAGAAATGAACACTATTTTTGAGAGATTGTGCAAGAGGATCATATCGGTTTTTTGAGACATATCACCAACACCGTTGATCTTGATTAATCTGCAAATGTTAAAAACAAATTTACTTCTGATTGTCAGTATTGTTGTCCACTTAAACCTCTACACAAGTTTTCAATTGATTCAAGATACATATTTAATGTATTAGCACTTAAACTTATTTGAGTGTCCCACCTCTTGAATATACTCCCGTATCCAGATCCCAATATTCTGATCTACAGGTAAGTATAACTACAAATGATATCTGTATATAAATTAGGGGAAAAATGCGAGAACTGAGGGATCTCAGGTCAGAACTTCCGTTCAGCAGAGAGATATCAGCTTCGACTTAGCAGTGGGTCCCCTTTAGAGGATCTTTTCAGCTACAACAACTGATCATCAATTTTATTGTCTAATCAGCTGAGGGCTTTATGCTATGTTTCAAGCATATGAAGAAAGTATTAGCCAGGGACTAGGTCAGAACTACCGTTCAGCAGAAGTCCCGGAATAATACCCCAGACATCATTTGAGTACAAGAACCTAGTATTCCAGAATAAGAAACCTTTCAGACGAGATTTCAGGGGTTACCTATATATCCAAGTAGTGTTCCCCACAAAATAAGTAAGTTTTGATTTTATGTTTATATCTCGAATACAATCTACTAACTGTGTGAAGCCTACTGACACATCATTAGTAAGACTTGTTTAAAAACAATTTTGTCTTTACAAATCTCTAGCATGCTGTGATAATCCACCGATGTACTATCATCTCCTCTTTTTGCAACAGAACTCATTTTCATTTTTTCAATTTTTTTTAAATTTTTCAAAATTTTAATACTCCCCCTAAAATCAAAATATGTTTCAATTTTGATTTTCTGAGGAAAAATTGAAAAACAAACTATACAAAAATTTGACAACATTATGTGAATTACCTCAATTCACCATTCTCGTGCAAAAACAATCAGAACTCCCCCTCACAACAAACTATTTTCCCATAATGATTTCAAAACACTTAAGTTTGTTTTAATCAAAATGGTTTTTCCGGAAAAATTAGTTTGTGTTCAAACCATTCGTAGATTCGGGGTTATCTCTTCATCTTGTTTTCTTCAAACATTTTAAAGATTTATCATTTCCAGTTTGATCATAAACCATCAGTAGAAAATCAAGTACAAATTAATGTCCCTGATTTACCACGTACGAGGCGAAAAATCACCAAAGTGAAATTTCTCAAGAAATGTGCCGATTCATGATCCACGATACCATCTTGGGATCTCCGGCAAGTCAGGTTTTTCTATTTAAACAATTTCACCCAAGCCTGACTGCCCTTGGGTGATTTTGAATTCTTGCTCAACAATGGTGGAAAATTTGCATCATCCATTGCTAAACTAGAATTCTCAACATTTACCTTAACCAATGGCTCCTCTGGTTTTACCATACCAGAATCATTGCCTGCAGGTGGCTTGTCCGACTTTGATCTGTCAGATTCATCGCCGACCTTCTCCTTTTTCTTCTCCTCTTTTGTCCCCAGATTTGTATCTGATGAATTCTTTTTGCTCGTCTTTACAACTGAGGGAGTAGATTCATCAGAACTGTTATTCTGTTTATCCCGTGAACCCGAGGACAAAATCTTCTCGAGATATTCTCTCGCTTTCTTCCTCTTCTTCCTCAGTCGGTCTTTCTGCCCCTGAGAAAGTTTAACTTCCGTCTCTAGAACTTTCGGTTGTTGAACTTTTGGTTCTCGAACTTTTAGTTCTTCGGGCTTGACCTTGACTGGAATTCTTGCCACTTTCTGAGACATAACCCTTGATCTTTCATTCGATCTCCTTGGGCAATCTCGGGCAATGTGACCTTTGATGTTGCAATTAAAGCACCTCCTGGTCTCATATCTCCAGTACTGGCAATTAACAGCAATGTGTCCATGATAGCCGCAGCTGTAACACATTCTGTTATCGTACCAGTTATCAGCGTTGTACCAAACACTCAAGTCGTAACACTGTTTGGCCTGGCGATATTCCTTCCTCATCTTTGTTGGATTTGACGCTTTAGAACTATGATCTGTCCTGCACCCAGCAATTTTTGAATTTTTAAGTTTTAAATCTTTTGATTTTTGATTATGATTGGATGATTGAACTGATGAGATTTTTTCTCCATTTTTAATCTTTTGTTTCTGTTTTACAATCTTCTTCACAGGTTTCTGCTTAGAGCATTCTCCCTTTTCAGTCGAGTGTAAAACAGTTTTCTGAAATTTTTCTTTTAACTTCAAAAATTTCTCCTTTTTCTTAATTTCAGCATCAGATTTTGTCTCAGATTCATCTGCTGAATAAAATTCCTCATTTTCATCATCAGTTTTCTCATCATAATCTTCAATCTTTTCACTTATCGGCATAGAATTGAGTGGTTTTGGACAGGGAAAACTCAAACTGTCAGATTTAGTCACAAAACCTTTCAATTTCTTCTCAAGTTCATCAATTTTGTTCCTCGAATTCTCAGCTTCACTTTCAAGCTGAGATATTCTCCCAAAATGAGACTTGATAGTTTTCTCATTCTCAATCTTCAAATTTTCAAGAACAGATTTTTCATTCATCAAAACTTTTATCTGTTCCTGAAATTTTGATTCATTCGCTTTTAGGTTTTTGTTTTCCAATTTTATCCAGAAATCTTCATTTTCAGATGATTTCTGTTTGTTTTCAAAAACCTTTTCATTTTCTTTCAAACCTTTGTTCTCTAATGTCAAACTGTTCACACTATCCAACAGTTTAACATTTTCGGCTTTCAGCTTCTCACAAATACTCTGAACTATAAGAATCTGTTTTTCAGCAGTATGCTTCTCGTGTTTTAACTTTTTGACTTCAGATGTCAAACTTTCTGCATCCTTCACAAGTTTGTCATTGACTGTCTTGAAGTTATGACACTTTGAACATACTGAAGCAGACCTTGACGATTCATTCTTCCCAGATTCTTTGACTTTTACTGCTTTTTCTTTCTTTTTCTTATCTTTGATCTCCATCTGTTCTTCAATCCTTTTAATGAGTGGAGTAATTGTCAGTTGAGAAAATTCTCTAGAACTTTTCAAGTTCAAGACATAATCTTCCCATTCTTCTTTCGGTAACGCACTGATAAATTTTTCAATCCACTCTTTTGGTTCTTTTGTAATATTTAAATCAGACATTGAACGAACAAGATGTTTGTATCTCTCAATGACACTTCTTGTACTCTCTCCTGGAAAACCTGAAAATGAATCAAAATCATTCTTTAATATTATTATTCTATCAAGTGTTTCTTGAGTCCTGTTAACGAGATTGAAATCCATGATTTAATAACACGTTTTTCAAACACTGTGACGAATAAGCGAACCAAGTTTGTCCAGATGAGCGATCCAAATAAGCGATCCACCAAATGTCCGAATAAGCGATTCAGTATCGGTCCAGATAAGCGGTTCGAGAAGTTGTCCGGATAAGCGAGCCTGAACCGGTCGAATGAGCGGTTCAACCGTCCGGATGAGCGATCCAAATACGTACGAATAAGCGGTCCGACCAGAAGAGCGATCCTTGATTTGGTCCGGATAAGCGATTTCAGAGTAGTCCGATCGAGCGGTCCATAATCAAATCCACATTTCACCCAGTTAAACTTTTAATTTTGATCCGAAACTTTCCAGGATTTGTCACGGTACTATTTTGCACAATCCCTGAGATTTTGAACGAATTTCGACCGTGAAATCTTCCCGAATCAGAAAAAGAAGGTGTAGAAGTAAGAAAAAGTGACGAAAACCAGCTGATTTCTGCAGAGAACCTCCTCCTGAGCTCTGATACCAATTGTAGGATCGTATTCTGACCCAAATGAGTCGTTCAGAGGCTTTCTCCTTGATTTCAGGTGCGGAATAACAAGAAACTAAGGTAGAAACAGCAGGCAAATCACTTTTAACTACTTGTTTATTGATTTCAAACGTTTACAGATCAAATCTCGCACCGGCAGAACCTCGGCACGATTTCTACGCAACTGTTCCAACTGAGATCGCCTTTTGGACTATATATAGAGTGTTGGGACCGCTTATTGGACATGGTCCAATGAGCGGTCCATGTTGTTGACACTAAAGCGGTCCAACACACAAGCCATATTAGCGGTCCAAGCTGGTTTGCCGTTCGAGCGGTCCAAACATGTCCGCTCGAGCGGTCCAAACTCTTAATGGTCCAATGAGCAATCCATGAACCTAAATTTGACTCTAAGAGCGACCCAACTATCTAAAACCTATACAATCTAACTATTTCTCGTATTTCAAGCCCAGATCTAACGTTCTAAGACAATGACTCGATACAAGACGTAATCAGCAGATGTAGTGCACCAACACTGATGAGGATGTTCCACCTTTTCCCCCTCAGATCCCTGATACACGACATGTTGATTTTTCTTTTCAAGTTCCTCAGTTTGTACCTCCAGCGAGGCCTGGAGACGGTTCTTCAGCCCATCCTTTTGGGCATGTACCGATGTCTGTTCCTTTCATACCACAGTTTCCACCTGTTGTACCCCCTGTCTCTCCATTTCACGTGGCACCTTTTGACCCCACCAGTGAGCCTTTGCTCTGGTCCTCACCGCCTGTCATGCCACCGACTGATCCATACCATCCGTTCCATGTGGGACACACTATAGAGGACGTTCTGATGTCTTTCGTTTTTCAGCATGAGTCACACACGCAGCGTATCCAGGAGCTTGAGAGAGCTCAGCTGCCACCATGTTCGTGCCATGGTCAGACACACTCTCCCTTGCAGCCCTATCGACCTGTACCCCCAGACTATGCTGCACGCCTCTTTGCTTTAGAGAAACAGGTCGCTTCGTTCATCCGTACTCTGAGAGCCATGGAGGAGGACTGGCTCCAGTTACGTCGTTTGTTTTACACACACTTTCCCCCTCCTCCACCGCCATCTGTATAGAGCTCATTAGTACTGTTAGGGTAGACGTTGGTGAGAGGACCGCGATTGCTTTTGACTACACAGCATTTTTGGAGACTACATGATGATTCTGACTTTTGTTGACATGTATTTGATGTATTTGACACTGACTTGATATAGTTTTTGGACAGGGGTGATGTAGCCCCTAGTTGATTGATGATTGTATGACACAGTGATGTACTGATACACTTACTATGTGGTCTCGATATATGGCAATCGCAGTATTCTCATCATATTTGATTCGCTTGATTGTTTATTTATATTTTTATGACATGGGATGTTGTGTGTATAATATTTGTGACATGGGATGTCGTGTGATTGGTATTTGTGATATATTGATAACATGAGATGTTATGTGCTATTACTATTACTATATACGTACGCTTCACTATGGCCTGACCAACGTAAACACATCTTTAGAAGATGCCGCCAAGACGTCAACAACAGCAAATGCCTACCACTCAGGCCGAACTACAGCAAGTCATTGCTGCTGCTATCGCTCAATATGCTGCCTCTCAAGGAGGAATGAGTGGAAGCAACTCTGGCAACACCGGCAACAACAACAATCCACCTCATGGGTGCACCTACAAACAGTTCTTGGACTGCAAGCCCGTAAACTTTGATGGCACAGGAGGTGCTGTCGCCTTTGTCCGCTGGGCTGAGAAAACAGAATCTGTTCTTCGCATGAGCAAATGCGCACTGGATCAGCAAGTCACCTATATCTCTGGGCTATTTTTCGATGGAGCCCTATCCTGGTGGAATTTGCAAGTACAAACACTTGGCGAAGCTGCTGCCTACGCGCTGACCTGGACCGAACTGAAGGAACTCATGCGCAAAAAGTACTGTTCCCGCGCTGAAATCCAGAGATTGGAGACCGAGTTCTGGCATTTGAAAATGGAAGGTTCAAAGATAGCTGAGTATGTTCAGAGGTTCCACGACTTGTCGCATGTGGTACCCTACATGGTCACTCCTGAGTTCAAGAGAATTGAACGCTTCATTTGGGGATTAGCTCCTCAAATCATAAGCATGGTGACCTCCTCCAAACCTGCGACTATCACTGAAGCCATTGATTTGAGCGTGGCTCTCACCGAGGAGGCAATTCGTTTGAACAAGTTTGATGAAGTTGAGCCCAAGAAGAAAGAGACTCATGTGGAGTCATCTGGAGGGAACAAGCGGAAGTTTTCAAACTTCAAGCAAGGCACCGGGGTGGTGGTTAAGAAAGGAGAATCAAGTATGACGGCTCAGGATATAGCTAACGGTAGGAGGAAAGGTAAGGGATATATGGGTGCACATCCCAAGTGTAATTCTTGCCAAC
The DNA here is from genome assembly GCF_002127325.2 of Helianthus annuus. Taxonomy (NCBI): domain Eukaryota; kingdom Viridiplantae; phylum Streptophyta; class Magnoliopsida; order Asterales; family Asteraceae; genus Helianthus; species Helianthus annuus. The sequence continues at coordinate 22,813,216 of NC_035433.2, forward strand.
GCCATCACTCTGGTCGATGCGGGCCAAAAGTATGTGAAGCTTGTGGAAAGACTGGTCACTTGAAGGATTCTTGTTGGGCTAGTGCTGGCCGGGGAGGCCAAGGAGGAATTGGGAATAGAAATAATCGTGGTGGTATTGGGAATCGCCCACAAGGAAACAATGGAGGTGATGGGAATCGGGTCAATAACGCAAACCAAGCAGGCACTATGAATCGTAATCAGAGGAACAATCAAGCTGGAAACGGTGGTGGAAATGGGCAGAGGCCCGGATGTTTCAACTGCGGTGATATTGGGCATTACAAGAGGAATTGCCCGGAATTAAACCAAGCCCGTGGAAGGGTTTTCAACATAGAAGCAATGGAAGCACGCCAGGATCCCAATGTTGTCACTGGTACGTTCCTTGTAAACCAATGCTATGCATCCGTTTTATTTGATACTGGCGCCGATTATAGCTTCGTGTCGTTAGAATTTAAGAATATGCTTGGTTTAGCCGCTAGTAAGTTAGATATTCCGTACTCGATCGAATTGGCGAATGGAAAGTTAGTAGAAGCTAATGAAGTGATTCGAGGCTGCGTAATCGAATTGGGAGAGCGTGAGTTCGCTCTAGATCTACTACCAGTCCAGTTGGGAAGCTTCGACGTGGTAGTAGGAATGGATTGGTTGTCGAGTAATAAGGCCGAGATAGTTTGTCATGAAAAGGTTGTTCGTATCCCAACTGAAGATGACGAAACAGTTGTGGTTCACGGAGAGAAGCGTGAGACGCCGTTGAGGATTATTAGCTGCCTGAAAGCAAGAAAGGGTTTGCAGAAAGGATGTGTTGCTTTTCTGGCACACATTGTGAATAAGAAAGCTGAAGAACCGAAGATCGAAGACATCCCTGTCGTGAGGGAGTACCCAGAAGTCTTCCCAGAAGATTTGCCTGGCTTGCCGCCTCAAAGGCAAGTGGAGTTCCGCATTGACTTAGCTCCAGGCGCCGCGCCTGTGGCTAAGGCACCATACAGACTTGCCCCGTCTGAGATGCAGGAACTGTCGACACAACTTCAAGAGTTGTTAGACAAGGGATTCATCCAACCGAGCTTCTCGCCTTGGGGAGCTCCAGTTTTGTTTGTCAAGAAAAAGGACGGTAGTTTCCGTATGTGCATTGACTACAGAGAGTTGAACAAGCTGACGATCAAGAATAGGTATCCTCTGCCAAGGATTGATGATCTGTTCGACCAACTTCAAGGTTCAAGCTTCTATTCGAAGATCGATTTGCGATCTGGTTACCATCAGCTAAGGATACAAGAGGAGAGTATCCCGAAGACAGCCTTCAGAACTCGTTATGGGCACTACGAGTTTTTGGTTATGCCGTTTGGTTTGACAAACGCACCTGCAGTGTTCATGGATTTGATGAATCGAGTTTGTAAGCCGTACTTGGATAAGTTCGTGATTGTATTCATCGATGATATTTTGATTTACTCAAAGACGAAGGCTGAGCACGAGCAGCATTTAAGAGCCATTCTGGAGCTGCTAAAGAAGGAACAGCTATACGCCAAATTCTCTAAGTGCGAGTTTTGGCTAAGAGAAGTGCAATTCCTTGGGCACGTGGTAAATGGAGATGGAATCCACGTGGATCCAACCAAGATCGAGGCGATCAAGGATTGGGAAACGCCAAAGACGCCAACCGAGATTCGACAATTCTTGGGTTTGGCTGGCTATTACCGCAGGTTCATCGAGAACTTTTCAAAGATCACTCAACCATTGACGCTCCTCACTCAGAAGGACAAGAAGTTTGATTGGGGAATCAAACAGGAAGAAGCGTTTCAGGTATTGAAAGATAAGCTTTGCAACACGCCAATCTTAGCCCTACCAGAGGGTACAGATGAATTTGTGGTATACTGCGATGCTTCGCGTCAAGGATTGGGTTGTGTGTTGATGCAACGCCAAAAAGTTATTGCCTACGCATCGCGTCAGTTAAAAGTGCACGAGAAGAACTATACCACTCACGATTTGGAGCTTGGCGCAGTGGTTTTTGCTTTAAAGATCTGGAGACACTACCTTTATGGTACAAAATGTACAATCTTCACAGATCACAAGAGCCTCCAGCACATATTCAACCAGAAGGAGTTGAATATGAGGCAAAGACGATGGGTAGAACTGTTGAATGACTACGACTGTGAGATAAAGTATCACCCAGGGAAGGCGAATGTGGTCGCCGATGCCCTAAGTCAAAAAGAGAGAATCAAACCCATAAGGGTTAGGGCTTTGGAAATGGTTGTTCGAACCGATTTTCCTCTGCGCATTCGTGCCGCGCAGTAAGAAGCTCTCAAGGAGAGAAACCTTGAAGAAGAGTATCTTCGTGGGATGGAGAAGTTATTGGTACCAAACAAGGAAGGAACGTTGTGTTTTGAGAAAAGGATTTGGGTTCCTTTGTTTGGAGGTTTAAGGAAAGTTATTTTCGATGAAGCTCACAAGTCGCGGTACTCTATCCACCCTGGAGCGGATAAGATGTACCAAGATCTTAAGGATTATTATTGGTGGCCTAGGATGAAAGGTGATGTTGCTGTTTATGTGAGCAAATGTTTAACTTGCGCTAAGGTTAAAGTGGAATACCAGAAGCCTTCAGGACTTCTGCAACAACCAGAGATTCCCAAGTGGAAGTAGGAACAAATCTCCATGGATTTTATTACGAAATTGCCAAGAACGCCAAGAGGCCATGACACTATCTGGGTGATAGTGGATCGATTAACCAAGTCAGCACACTTCCTGCCTATCCGAGAAAAGGATAATACGAGCAAATTGGCTGAAATTTTCATGAGAGAGATTGTTACACGCCATGGAGTACCTCTCTCAATCATCTCCGATAGAGACGGAAGGTTTGTATCAAGGATATGGCAATCCTTCCAAGAAGCTTTTGGCTCGAATTGAATATGAGCACCGCGTTTCACCCGCAGACCGACGGTCAAAGCGAGCGGACGATTCAGACGTTGGAGGACATGCTGAGAGCATGTGTTATGGATTTAGGCGGTAGCTGGGATAAGCATTTGCCTCTGGTTGAGTTTTCATACAACAACAGCTACCACACCAGTATTGGTGCCACGCCATTCGAAGCTTTATATGGGCACAAGTGCAGATCACCGCTCTGTTGGTCTGACGCCGGTGATAGACAGTTGGTTGGTCCTGAAGTAGTCCAGGAAACCACCGACAAGATTGCACAGATCCGAGATCGCATCAGTGCGGCTCGTGACCGGCAGAAAGCCTACGCGGATCGAAGCAGGAAACCTCAAGAATTTAAGGTTGGTGATATGGTTTTGTTGAAGGTATTACCCTGGAAGGGTGTGGCACGCTTTGGGAAGCGTGGAAAGTTGAATCCGCGATATATTGGTCCGTTCAGGATTTTGGAAAGAATTGGGACCGTAGCATACAAGTTGGACCTACCTGCCGAACTGAATGGTGTTCACGATACATTTCATGTATCCAATCTGAAGAAAAGTCCAACACAAGATACCGTTGCCATTCCTACCGACGAAATTCATGTTGACGACACGCTCCACATCGTTGAAGAACCTGTTGAGGTCATAGATTGGAAAGTGAACAAGACCCGCCGGAGCAGTGTCAAGCTCGTCAAAGTTCGTTGGAATGCCTGCCATGGTCCTGAATACACCTGGGAGCGTGAGGACCGAATGAAAGAAAAATACCCCCATCTATTTCCCAAGAACCCTGCTTCTACAAGCAGAACTTAAAATTTCGGGACGAAATTTTTCTAACGGGGGAAGAATGTGACAACCCTCACTAAACCAGGTATCCGTACGATTTAATTAATAATTAATTGCTGCTTAATTACTGTGCTTAACTGAAATTGTGAATAAGCTGCTACTTGACAGTTGATACTTGTACATATCTGCATCATACTTTGATTTCCGTCACTACATTATTTACATGCTGAACTCTAGTGACAAACCTGATGCACAAAAGCACAGTAGCACTATAAACGGATAACCTATTGAACATGCTGACAAAGCCAGCATCAGGCAGATACTGCCTCTAAGGCCTGTATGAGCCAGAAATACTTTACTACACCCATAGTGAGTGTAGGGATACAAGGGTTGTAGAACTGCGTCTCTAGGAATAAGTTACAGTGACTGACTGGATGTGCCTAAAACATACACCGAGCACAAAACACAGCACTTTAATCAAAGATTCAGCTTTTAGCTAACTGATAAAGTGCCAAAACATGGGGAAAAATTCCTGACACTATGGAGAAATAAGTTGTGTCACTAAAAATGTTATTTACGACACTTAAAAGCTTTATTAAGCGCTTTAACGGATTACTATCCAACCGAACAACCGGACTTTACCCGGAACATGAAAATTTTGACATTAACATTTTTGGTCTTTTTTCTGAGCCAGTTAGGGTCCCTGAACACCCTAACACCCGCTATAAAACACAACATGTGACTAACCAAGTTAGTCCCTAAATCTAACCTAGTTAACTTAACTAATCACCAACTAACTAGTTGGAAATGAACTAGTACCCCCCCCCCCATTGAAACCGACCCCAAACTAGAGGGGACACCCTTGTCCTTTGCTTGATTAAAATAATATTAGTGCCTAATATCTTGAAGACATCATAACCTTTGGATAAACATGTTAAGTTTGTCTATAAGTAAGTTTGGATGGCACAAGAGTTCATTCACACAAAACCACAAGAACAAAACTCTCTCTCTTTCCCTTGCTCTAGCTCATGGCCGAACACCCCTCTCCCCATCCATCCATTTTCGGCTCTTGATCTCCACATTCCAAGGTTGTTCAAGTGTTAAGGGTCACGCATTAGGAGTCTTGGAGCAAACGGAAGGCGAAGGACCTCTCTATCTCGCTTTTATCCACCTCTTTTTCGCATAGATTCTTCCCTAGCCTCGAGCTAGAGGTATAATGCTTAAAACTCGTACTCGAACTAATCTAAGGTGGTTAATAAGATATATGATGATTAAAACTCGGAATCTTGCATTTTGAAGCATTAAAGTCTACTAAAATTACAAGTATTGTTGGTTAAAAGCACATAAGGGGTGTAAAAGTTGTAGTAACTGAAATTTGTGGTTACCTAGACCCGATCTACGTTGTGGTAGCTCGGATCACCATTTAACCCGGTTTGGTTAAGATCATGGATCTTGACATAAGCTTGTTTTGAATGAGACAAGGGTTAAAAGGTGAAACTCTACCACACGAGAAACATGAACTTGTGTAAAAGTATTTTTACTTGTAAAATAGTGTTTGAAACTAGCAGATCTACGTATGTACAAATGGTATTTTCAAAGAACCACATATCAAAGAAATCATGTTTTCTAAAAGACGGATCTTACATTAACAAGTATGATTTTTATAAACCACAAGTGTGTAGACACTTGTGAAATGAAAGGTTCGACAAAATAACAAACTTTGTAAAAGATGACGAGAAGTTGTAAAGATGGATTCACTTTAAAAACGAGGTTTTTACGAGATCGATCTACGTTATATAAAGATCCACAAAATATAATGGGATTTACACTATAGTTTCGGAAAAACTACAAGTTCATGTGATTTATGCGATTTACATACTTGTCGACTAGCTTGATGTGTCGGAAATTGTTTGATTGATTAAGGAGGTTGTTGAAATTGATTTTGCAAAAGAAAATGATACGCTTGAAAGCGTGGCCACCTCCAGTTACAGAGGAAACTCTGGCGAAATTTTTCTAAAAACCTAACACTTAGAAATATTTACACTACAAGTGTTGGAATTATTTTTGACATATTTTCAAAATATATTTCGCCACGACTTTATTTACAAATATTCGGAGGTGGGATTTTCACAAAAACTAAACGTGATAAATATATATTCGGTGAATATATTTTCACCACACTGTTTACGATTATTTTGTGAAAATACGCAAATATTATTTTTAGAGTAAAAATAATATTTTGAACGATAACATATCCAAAATAACACAAACGCTTACACGACAAACATATAAGTTACACCGGTAATTATTATTACCACTTAATCGTTAAAACGTAACTTACGCATCATACGGAAATATTCATGAACGCGTATTTTATCGACGTATTATTTTGGGGAAAATTATGTGAAATGGAAATATAATATTTTTGAGAAAAATATTTATATTTTGGAATTAGAAGTAAAAATATATTAAGTGAGACTTAATGATATAATTCAAACGCACATGTATTAAATCCCCCATCCTTGGGAAGGAGATTAACTACCAAGTACATACGAAAATTAAACCCGAAATAGTTGTCTAACTATTTCCCAAAAACTTAAACTATAAAGCTAAGGCACGGCCGTCCGTGTAATAGAATTAGCACATGTAGGTCGTTGCACAGCCGCCTGATTTGGAGTACTTGGTAGAGACGCACAGACTGTGAGTTCATGTCCCCCTTTTCTCTTAACTCTTTTCAGTTTTCTAAACTGCGGGGGTGAAATACATGTTACTATGATTATGAGTACTTTTTACATGGTATGGTTAGCGTAAGGAGGGTTACTACTTAGGTCATGTGAGTGGGTAGGCGGGAACTGGAGGCCATTAATCCTCATTGTAGGACCGAGGGACTTAAGCGGTAGATCTATCTGGGTGTAGCGAGCCCAACCCCAGGTCCAGCATAACGGACCTCGGGGTGACTTTGTGCCCCGACGCAAAATCGCAAGGGTTGAGTCTTCCTACTTGCACTTCACACATATCAATGGACTTGCAAACCATTGGTGATCTCTTTTTCCTTATTTGGTACATACCAGGATTTTGATAAATACAAAGGTTTATTTACTCACTTACACATGAACTCGCTCAACATTATTGTTGATTTTTCAACTTACATGTATTTCAGGGAATTAAAAGATCTGGCACGGTATGGCACGTTTTCCCGCTGCACTAGTTTCCAAGGTCATCCGGGGTTTAGGGAATGTGACTCTTTCCTGGACAAGTCACAGCCCTTAAACTGTGTTTATGTTATGTTTAAGCTGTAATGTTTGTTGAACAAGGTTATGGTTGTTAAGGCGTGTTCTCGTTAAAACAATGGTACTGTATTTGGTTTTTAAAACTTAATGGATGATTCTTGCATGTTTTTAATTCATATAGCTTTGTTATGATTAAGCTATGGTATAAAGAAGTCACACCAAATTAACCACGCTTCCGCAAAGCCAGGGTGTGACACTTGTCCGACCTTGTGATACCCCCTAGTCCGAGCTTTGTGGAGGTGCATGATGTCCGACTTTGTGAAGCCCATATCCTCTAGTCCGACTTTCAAACAGGGAACCCCCCCCCCTTCATCTTTTGTCCGAGCTTTTGTATATTATGGTTGTATATTGATGTGTGTAAAATGCAACATATAAAACACATCAATTAAGGCATAAAACTAACCCTTTTTAAGTACTAATGTTGGAAAAAGAGTGTTTTTGTCTTCCTTTTGTATTTTCAGGATGAAATGAGCTCAAAATCACAAAAGAAGCAAAAAGACTACTAGATCTACCATAAATACAAGAAAAGGAACAAAAGTGAACTGCCCGGACCCTCAACGGCACCTCCCAAGACAAAGAGAAGAGAACAGAGCCTGAACACGCCCCGTGTCCAGTGAACACGGGGGCGTGCCCAGGAAGCAGCAGAAAAGACAAACCAGTAGAAGCTTCCATTGCTCACCACGGGGCCGTGCCCAGCGGACACGGGGGCGTGTTGAAAGTACAGCAGGCGCATTAATTGTAATTCGCAATTACAATTAATGAAGAGAGAGAATGTCAGACGGGCACGGGGCCGTGTTCAGCGAACACGGGGCCGTGTCCAGCGTTCTGTTCAGCCTATAAATAGAGGAGCTTGGCTTCATTCTCTCTCATCCCTTGGCACACCACCTCTCTCACACTTCATCCACCACCCACCACCACCATAACACCATCATCCACCACCATCATCCATTGTCCATCATAGAGTGTGTGAGTCGTCTCGGGATCCAAGATTGATCGTAAGAGTTCTTGACAATCAAGGCCATGTTTGCCTAAGTCTCTTACATCACTTGGTGAAGACAAGTGTTTAGTATAATACTTTTTATTTTTAATCTTTTGCACTTTTTATTTGGTTTTGTATTAATGACTTTAATAACTAGTTACTTATGTTGAAGGTGATCTTTCCTTATCGTTTGTCCGTGGTGTCTTGGCATTATTTTACTGTCTATATAAAATAAAAGATTTTCACCATTCATATCTCCACGGTCTATATGGAGGTATGTTGGCTACCTGGTCGGGGGTTAAGGGAACGGTTTGGTAAAGGTCTTGCCCTTGTTCAGCGTTTAGAGGTCCTGCTTGGGACCTGGGTCAAATTTAGTAGGATCTCCTTCAATGCCCATAGGTATTGGATGGCGGGGATCCAAACTCTTTGACCCCCTCATAAGCTAACTACTATTAATACTATAACCCGGCTATTTAGGACTGTATCCTTGCTGACTCAGACTACTTAGCCGAGGGTAACGTCGCCGCCAAAAGCGGGGCCTACCATAATTTGCATTAATAACTTAATTCATTATCTTTCAATAATCCAACCCTTTAGGATTGTATCCTTGCTGACTCAAACTACTGGGTTGAGGGTAACGTCACCTCCGAAAAAGGGGCCTACTACAATAACTAAGATAATCTCTTAAACAAGTGCAAAAGTGCGAAAATAATCAAAGGTTATACTAATACACGTGTCGGATCCAAGTGATTCATCTTGTCTATCTGTTTTTTATTTTATTTTATTTTTTCAGCATTTAGTTAGTTTTTATTTTTCTTAGTTTAAAACATTTTTCTAACTTTTTGATTTGATTAGACGTTGAGGATAAACCGGTATTAAAAGCTCTTGTGTCCTTGGACGACCTCGGTATCTTACCAACACTATACTACGTCCACGATGGGTGCACTTGCCCATATGTGTGTTTAGTGTTAGTAAATATCGTGTTTTATAAATTTAAAACTTGGCTAAAAGTGTAAAAAGGGCTTAAAAATATATCTAAAAATATATACACACCGACACGCATCAAGTTTTTGGCGCCGTTGCCGGGGACACAAGGATTTTAAGAAAGTTAGGAATCAACGGCCTAATCATCTTTTTAGTTTTCTTTAATTTTTTAGGATTTTTTTTAGATTTTTCAGCTTCTGCAGATCTCAGCACGGGGCCGTGCCCGCTGAACACGCCCCCGTGCTCAATCATTGGAACTGGCAATCCTGTTTTATATCAGACAGTAGGCTGAACACGGGGCCGTGTCCACTCAACACGCCCCCGTGCCCAAGATTCAGTTGCTGAAAACAGAACCGTTTGATCCCGGCGGTTGGTAACTTCTGATACAAACATGAGTAATAGTGATTCTTTTTACTTTCGGCACTCTTATGGTTTGTGGTGTCAAATATGTGGAGGCGAACACGAGGAATTAAAATGTTTCTTCCTCACTTATAGGCCACACTATATAGACCCACCAATTCCTTGTAGCCTTAAGAGGGGCGAAAGTGAAAATAAACACTATTTCTCCCTCGAATGCGCCCAACCGGATATTCTAGGAGATATGCTCCTTGACGAGCTATTTCAACTAGAAGAACTACTTCTAAATTGGTCAAAAGAACTTAGGAAGGATTTCTTAGATCCATCCCTAGACGATGACCATGAGGAAATGTTGGAACCGCATTCTGACAACCTCGTTGCTCCCGAAAATACCTTTCTTCCTAGACAAGACGTGGACGATAGTCGTCCCTGTGCCGATTGTGCCGTGAAGGACTCCCCATCGACCTCGTTCGGTGCATACATAGACCTGAGCGATTCGGTATACACCTTCTTTAACGAGAGCCCGGAAAAGGGTTGGACTTGTCCACCTAGAATGAAAATAGGAATTACCCTCACCGACAACCTCTTGCGTTCTCGCCTTAGTATAGGACAATTAAGGTATCTTAGGCACTATGGGGTTGTTCCAACAAGTCAGGAGCCACCCGATAAGAAATAGCTCCTTAATAAAGACAAAACTTCATAAATCAGCTTTCCGACACGGGGCCGTGCTCGGCCAACACGCCCCCGTGTTCATCAAAAGATTCCCTTCTGATCATGACGTCAGAATACGGACAAACTGTGTCAGAATTTTCTCTGCACACGGGGCCGTGTTCAGCGAACACGGGGCCGTGTCCAGCAGGCTGTCATTTTCTATAAATGCAGCCAAAAATCCTGCACATTTGGACCAACTTGGGGACAGAGATTTGAAGGAATCTTCTCTCAAACAATCCTAGGTAAGTCTAAAAGAAGTTTCCAACAACTCATCTTGTCCTTTCCTCTTCTAGACATTTCCTTCTTCTTCATCTTTCTTCAAAAGCCACCATGAAAAGTTTGAATTTTCAATCTTTATGGTAGGAAACAAGGAGTTTTGATCATGGAATCTTGGTAAAAACATGTTATGTAACATTGTTTAGAGTTATTTACTGTCAAAAAGCTTGCACAAACTCAGAAAATAACTCGAAAACCCAAGGTTCCTTGCTCCAAAATTCTGCAGAAAGATGAACACGGGGCCGTGCTCAGTGAGCACGGGGCCGTGTCCAGAAACTGTTTCGTCTTATAAACTACTTTTGGTTTATTTTTCGTAGAATGGCGAGTGAAAACAGCGAAACATCATCCGTGCATTCCTCAAACAGCCGAAGGGGAAGGAGACCCTCCGTTGAAGCCACACTTGTGCACTACGTGATAGCACTAAGAGAGGCTCTCGACGAAATGACGTCCGTAGAGGAGGTCCTCATTGACCGTATCAACGATCTTACAATGGGATTGGAAAGCAGCTTCCAAGAGATTAACCTTTTGCACCAAAGGTTAAACATTTTGGTGGCACCTCCTATGGAACCAGTCCTTCCACAACAAGACTGGAACTTAGCACTCGGTATTAACAACCCTACCGGGTGGGGAGACATCCCCGCGGAACCTCCTATGGAAATCCCACAAGAAGTCCCGGCGGAAGTTGAAACTCCTCAAACAAATGCGAACGAGCCTTCCTTCCTCCTTCCAAGGGAGGTAGAGGAATGGCTTGCCGACATATGAGGAGAAACGCATCCGAAAGTTGGAGTTCTACAAAGCCTTGTCTAACCAGGATCAGTAGATTCTTGGAAATTTTGCTAAAATTAAAATAAAACATAGGGCTAGAACTCCATAAGCTTACTATCTATGTAATTTTTATCTTTATATGTAATCTCTCTATTAGCAATGTTATGATGGTTTTTATGATTTATGGACTCATGGTGGTAATGGATGAAAAAGGGAACGAGAAAAAATGGAACCATGCAGAAGAACAGAACAAACCGACAAAAATCTCCATAACAGAAGGCTCCACACGGGCCGTGCCCAACCAACACGGCCCCGTGCTGAGCCCCCTGCAGGAAATCTCCCAGTTCAGGTAACTGGACACGGGCCGTGTTCAGCGAACACGCCCCCGTGTCCAGGCTTCTGTTTCAATTCTATAATTTTTGTTACTGGCACTTGACCACGGGGCCGTGCCCGGTCAACACGGGGCCGTGTCCAGAGTGCCAGTAACACAAATCTTTGTTTTTAAACACACTTTTACATATTCTAATCAACCAAAAACTCTATTTTTGGACACATTGAGGACAATGTGTAATTTAAGTGTGGGGGGGATGCTAAAACCTTGAAATTTTTGCAAAATCCTAAAACAAGCCTTACACAAAACTCTATTGGAACCGCTAAACACCCCAAATTTTTTTCAAAAACTTTTTCATTTTTTTATTTACTTGTCTTAGTTTAAGTTGGGAATAACAAGTTATAAAAGGGTTATATTTTTACAAACTTACAACCGATAGCGTCGTGATAAAAAGAACTAACATAAGAAAATTATGAAACGGTATAACAAGTCTAGCTAAAATTCGATTATATATGCTTGGTCACATTAAAAACCCATTCCCACAAAAAGTGAGTTTTTGAGCCTATATTGAGCATAAAAATACACATACTTAGATTAAATGCTCATTTTTCGTTTCTTGTGTGAATAGCCGCTCGGTCTTTACAAATCTAGAACTTGCCACGACGATACATTCCCGGTCCTTACCAACTTAAACCCAAGTAAGTAAATGATGGAGGCATTAGGACTAACTATTTTTCTTTCAAAACCATTATTTTTCATTTTTTTTTTACCTACCCAAAATCCCCCTAGAAAACCCCTTTGAGCCTAAACCTTTCATTTCATTACCCCCAAAACAATTTTCTACCCACCAAAAACCTTTTTCATTTTTTTTTCACCCTTATTTTAGTAACATACTCGGTTTTTCATAAACATACCCTTTACGTGACGACGAAAAAAAAAAAAAATAAATAAATAAATAAAAAAAAAAAATAAAAAAAAAAAAATATGATGAAGTCAAAAACAAACATAAAGCTACAAAAAGCTTGTTTGAGAAATACTTCAAAAATAAATGTCACCAAAAATAAGGTATTTTACGAAAACCGACACTTGTTACGATTTTCGCCCTTTTTACTAACCACTAACCAACCACCCACCTTTAAACCCAAGCCTTCACCCCAAAAGACCTCTTGATATTTACAAAGGTAAAAAGTTAAAAAGGAGGAGGATTGATCGCTTGGCAAGCATATGGAGAATGTAAATCCGTGCCGCTCTCGAGCGATTCACTTAAATATACACCTTCGGCCGAGTGATTGAGTGATCTCCCGTGAGGTATGTGAACTTGTATATAAATGGAATTTTAATAAGGCATGCTATGCCAAATTAAGTAGTTTATCTTATGTAAAGTTCAAAATAAACCATGACGAATAAGATTGTAAATAAAATAAAAATAGAACCTATACAAACCTTGGATTCCCGACACTCTAGGACAAGTTAAAAAAAAAAAAAAAAAAAAAAAAAAAAAAAAAAAAAAACTTCTCTTCTACCTATTCCATTTGGGAGTGTAAGCCACATTAAAAGAGTTTTGCTTGAGGACAAGCAAAAGTTCAAGTGTGGGGGTATTTGATGTGTGTAAAATGCAACATATAAAACACATCAATTAAGGCATAAAACTAACCCTTTTTAAGTACTAATGTTGGAAAAAGAGTGTTTTTGTCTTCCTTTTGTATTTTCAGGATGAAATGAGCTCAAAATCACAAAAGAAGCAAAAAGACTACTAGATCTACCATAAATACAAGAAAAGGAACAAAAGTGAACTGCCCGGACCCTCAACGGCACCTCCCAAGACAAAGAGAAGAGAACAGAGCCTGAACACGCCCCGTGTCCAGTGAACACGGGGGCGTGCCCAGGAAGCAGCAGAAAAGACAAACCAGTAGAAGCTTCCATTGCTCACCACGGGGCCGTGCCCAGCGGACACGGGGGCGTGTTGAAAGTACAGCAGGCGCATTAATTGTAATTCGCAATTACAATTAATGAAGAGAGAGAATGTCAGACGGGCACGGGGCCGTGTTCAGCGAACACGGGGCCGTGTCCAGCGTTCTGTTCAGCCTATAAATAGAGGAGCTTGGCTTCATTCTCTCTCATCCCTTGGCACACCACCTCTCTCACACTTCATCCACCACCCACCACCACCATAACACCATCATCCACCACCATCATCCATTGTCCATCATAGAGTGTGTGAGTCGTCTCGGGATCCAAGATTGATCGTAAGAGTTCTTGACAATCAAGGCCATGTTTGCCTAAGTCTCTTACATCACTTGGTGAAGACAAGTGTTTAGTATAATACTTTTTATTTTTAATCTTTTGCACTTTTTATTTGGTTTTGTATTAATGACTTTAATAACTAGTTACTTATGTTGAAGGTGATCTTTCCTTATCGTTTGTCCGTGGTGTCTTGGCATTATTTTACTGTCTATATAAAATAAAAGATTTTCACCATTCATATCTCCACGGTCTATATGGAGGTATGTTGGCTACCTGGTCGGGGGTTAAGGGAACGGTTTGGTAAAGGTCTTGCCCTTGTTCAGCGTTTAGAGGTCCTGCTTGGGACCTGGGTCAAATTTAGTAGGATCTCCTTCAATGCCCATAGGTATTGGATGGCGGGGATCCAAACTCTTTGACCCCCTCATAAGCTAACTACTATTAATACTATAACCCGGCTATTTAGGACTGTATCCTTGCTGACTCAGACTACTTAGCCGAGGGTAACGTCGCCGCCAAAAGCGGGGCCTACCATAATTTGCATTAATAACTTAATTCATTATCTTTCAATAATCCAACCCTTTAGGATTGTATCCTTGCTGACTCAAACTACTGGGTTGAGGGTAACGTCACCTCCGAAAAAGGGGCCTACTACAATAACTAAGATAATCTCTTAAACAAGTGCAAAAGTGCGAAAATAATCAAAGGTTATACTAATACACGTGTCGGATCCAAGTGATTCATCTTGTCTATCTGTTTTTTATTTTATTTTATTTTTTCAGCATTTAGTTAGTTTTTATTTTTCTTAGTTTAAAACATTTTTCTAACTTTTTGATTTGATTAGACGTTGAGGATAAACCGGTATTAAAAGCTCTTGTGTCCTTGGACGACCTCGGTATCTTACCAACACTATACTACGTCCACGATGGGTGCACTTGCCCATATGTGTGTTTAGTGTTAGTAAATATCGTGTTTTATAAATTTAAAACTTGGCTAAAAGTGTAAAAAGGGCTTAAAAATATATCTAAAAATATATACACACCGACACGCATCATATATGAGTTTTGATTTCCTGTTAAGGGATTTAACTGGGTAGAATGTAACTGTGTTACATTTATTAGATATGAACAATTTATGCCAATTGATTAGTCTGGTAAACCGTAAAGGGTGTTATTGATAAACTACGTTAGATTGTAAATTAAGTTAAACATGTGAACTCCGTCATGACTGTAAAGGTGTTAACTCAGTAAACGTGTAACCTTGCAAGTGTGTAAATCCTGTTAAGTGTGTAAACTTGGTGAAGTATGTTAACTACATGTTCTTCCTATCGAGCATGAATTGTATGAAGACGATTAACTGGTTGTATTGCCTGCTGTTAACTGTTACACACACTTTGTGATGAACTTTGCATACGAAACCTTACAACATGTACTGACTATGGACACATGCATACTCTAGGCTTTGATTGATTACTTGTGAGTGCATAACCTAGCATACCGAGCAAACCAAGGTGAGTTCACACCCTTACTAAGGCATGGGATTCCCAGGGTTTGGGAATGAGATTGAAGAAATAAGGTTGAATAGATTCATACATACACTGTTACTAGACTACCATACCATCGTCCACGGTTGTGCAGGACACATACGTAAAACCTACGTATACTTATGCTACTCGCTATCCTCGGTTGTGAAGGATACTCACGTAAAACCTACGTGAAATTATACTCACTACTGCCTCGGTTGTGTCAGGCACTTACGTAAAACCTACGTAAACCCCCACGTACCCCTATCCTCGGTTGTGAAGGATACTTACGTAAAACCTACGTAAACTTGTACGTATTACTGTTCTCGGGATATGTAGAACACATATGGTTATGAATAGTCTAGTGGTTATACAACATGGGAAGCCCCCACCAATAGAACGTACTATCGGCCCAGTAGAGCCACATGTTATAAACGAATATACTATTACGCAATTACTTTCTGTGAACTCGCTCAACTAGTTGTTGATCCTCTGTTACATGCCTTGCAGGTCGTTAGATACATGGAGCTTGCACAGGGAGGAGCTGGTCGTTGTGGGCTTGGATCGTGATTGTCTTGTTGAACACTTATGACATTTGATACTTTATTATGATGGGTTTTATTTATACGCTTCCGCTAAACAGTGATAACTTACTTATGTTTTGGAACACCTTTCATATAGAATTGGTTTGGTTTAATGGCAAATACTTTTACTATATATATTGTTCTATATGATTGGTGGCTTGATCCTGGTCAGTCACGCTCCCAAGCGGTGATACTCCGCAGGTGGATTTTGGGGGTGTGACAGCGGATGGGATTATTGGTGTTGATGAAGGTACTGTTGTTGTTGGACCGTGTTGAGACCCTAAACATTCAGTATAAGGCAGTTCATCATTGAATACCGAGGCGGAATCAAAGTAAACAATGTCACACAGCTATATCCTCTTAATTTCCTCTTTATAAACACTTTTTGAGTCAATTACAGTGATTTCTAACAAAATTTCGGCAGCACCTCGACTCTAATTCCGCTCCAAAAGTTACAGAATGAGATCACACATCAGTTATTTATAGAGCAGCTGATTTCGCTCCAAATGGTTCGAGCGGAATCACCATGTGATCATCAGGAGCAGAATCACCGAGTTAACTTAGGAGCGGAATCACCTATATACATTTGGAGCGGAATCACACTCTAAGACCTTATCTTGATTTCTGTGCTCCAATCTAACCTATCTAGACCTAAGACTCGATTAAGACGCAGTAAACAGACATTCAGTGCACCAACTGTCTCCCCCTTGGATGTTGACGAAGTCTTCGGCATCGAGTCTTCAGTCTTGGTCTCTATCCAACTTTGTCTTCACATTGTAACGACTTTCTCTTCATAGGTTCATGAACTCAACCTAGCTTCATCTTCAGTCTCCCCTTTGACTGTTGATCCAGACTCCCCCTTTCACAGACTCCCCCTCTTAGTATGCTAGAATCTGGGATCTTGATCTGGTTCAATCTTTAACACTTTGTTGTCGTGGGAATGATGAAGTCCACAACCTGTTACTCAACCAAATAACATTACATTCTATCTCTTCACAATAACAAACATTCTATCAGTTCTAATAACCCACTCAAGTATTCACGTCCAAATTAATGACCCTGATTACTCAATTAATCTACCAAGTTCAACTTAATGACCTTGGTTGATTTCAGACAAAACAAACTGATTTAGTTCATCATTTTCAAAACATTTTCTTAAAATAACAAGTATCAAGTTAATGAACTTGTTTTTGATTTTTTTAACAACTCAAACTTCATCAGGATAAGCTCTCCTCATTCTCCAGTCCAGAAACTTCCTGCATCAGCTTCTTCTTTAGAGAATCCAACAATCAACTCTCCACTTTGGATTGTCGGAAAATAAAGCAAAAAAGAAAAATCTTTTTGGATTTTAAATAAAGTTTCTAAACTAGTAATGAAATACAGAAACTTAAATTGCAGAATGTAAAGAAAGTAAACTATTTACAAACATATTTTTGGTGAGCGTGTTAGGGAATCATATCAGTTATCAGACAAGTCACTAGTACTGTTAAGCGTAATTTCATACTCAGAACTAAACAATTCATCTCGATTGTCGATATACTGGTCCACTTAAATTCTCATACAATTTTCAATCTATTCAGGATACGAATTAGATGTCTTAATGAACTTAAACCCATTCATGTGTCCCACCTCTTGAATATACTCCCGTATCCAGAATCCCAATATTCAGTCTTACAGGTGAGTATACCACAGATGATATCTGTTAGGGGTTAAATGTGAGGGTCGTGAGAGCTCAGGTCGATACTTCCGTATACGCAGAGAGATGACGGCTTCGACTTTTCGGTGTGTCCCCTTTAGAGGATCTTTTAATTTCAACATCACACGATTAGCATTTTGCAATGTTTCATCGTTTTTTACGCTGAGGGTGGTGCTATATTTCAAGAAATGTGGAAAGTATTATTCGGGGACTAGGTCAGAACTTCCATTCAGCAGAAGTCCTGGAATAATACCCCAGATATCACTGAGCATAAAGACCTAGTATCTCAGAAAGAGGGACCTTTCAAACGAGATTTCAGGGGTTACATATATATCCAAGTAGTGTTCCCCACGAAATAAGTAAGTTTGAGTTTTTAGGTTTATATCCCGAATAAATCTACTAAATGTGCCAAAACCTATCGACATATCATCAGTGAGACTATTTAACGCCTTGAATTCTTTACAAATCTTTAGCGTACCGTAACTGTCAAACCGATGTACTATCATTTTCCCTTTTTACACAAGCTCTTTTCATTTTCTATTTTTTTTGGATTTTGAAATTTTATCATGTCATTGTATTTTTGAATTTTTTACTGTTTTTGTATTTTCTGAAAATATATCTACTCCCCCTAAATACCAAAACAAGTAAAAAATCGACAAACCATTGCAGATTGTTTCTCATCTTCATCTACAACAGTACCCTCATCAACGCCAATAATGCCATCCGACACCCATAGAAGCTTCATACCGTTCAGTTTTAAAAGAAATTTAAAACGTGTTTTGTCAAAAGCTTTGGTATGCAAATAAGCTTTCTGATTGTCAGTGTGGATTTTCTCAATTCGAATCAACTTCTTCTCGAAGCAATCTCGGATGAAGTGATGTCGAATTTCTATATGTTTAGTTTTAGCGTGATGTACTGGATTTTTTGTTATATTTATTGCGGCCTCATTATCAACAAAAAGAGGTGTGTTAAGAAACTGCAAACCTTAGTCGCGCATTTGTTGCTGTATCCACATGATCTGTGAGCAGCAACTGCTAGCAGACACGTACTTCGCTTCCCATGTGGAAAGAGCCACAGACGTTTGTTTCTTACACTACCAGGTAACCAAGGATGTCCAAAGAACTGGCATCCTGCAGTTGTGATTTTGCATTGACTTTGAAGCATCCGAAATCCGAGTCGGAATACCCTTCGAGCATGAAATCGCCTTTTCTAGGATACCATAACCCCAAAGATGGAGTACCCTTTAGGTAACGTAATATCATGTGCGAAGCTCTCGGGTTAGATTGAAATCTTGCTGCGAGGCACGTTGGATACATGATATCGGGTCTTGAAGCAGTTAGATACATCAACGAACCGATCATGGAACGATAAAGTGTCTCTTCGACCCTGTCTCCGGTGACATCTGGGTGTATCCCATGATTCGTCGCGAGTGGGGTTAACGCCGAAGTAGAACCTGACATCCCAAATTTCTCTAGAATATCATGAACGTACTTCGTCTGGTGAATGAATATTCCTTCAGGTAGTTGTTCAACTTGTAGTCCCAAAAATAATTTCATCTCCCCCATCGATGACATTTCAAACTTTGGCTTCATCACTTGTTCGAAATCTTTGCACAACTTCTCATTTGTTGACCCAAATATTATGTCATCCACATATATCTGAACTATCAGAAGATGACCGTCGACCACTTTGGTGAAGAGAGTGGCATCCACTTTTCCACGAATGAATTTGTTGGCTAGTAGGTGTTGAGACAAAGTCTCGTACCAAGCTCTTGGGGCCTGGTGTAAACCATACAGCACTTTGTCCAGCAAGTAGACCTTGTTTTTGTGGATTGGATAGGTAAAGCCCGGTGGTTGTCCGACATATACCTCCTGTTTAACCTTCCCGTAGAGAAAAGCCGATTTTACATCTAGCTGATATACTTTGAAGTTTTTCCATGATGCAAACGCTAGGAAGATTCTTATCGCTTCCAGTCGAGCTATAGGAGCATACACCTCAGTGAAATCAATCCCCTCCTGTTGACTGAAACCCTGGACTACGAGTCGACCTTGTTTCGAACAACAACTCCACGATCATCTCTTTTGCATTTAAATACCAATTTTGTATTGATCTTCCTGTGACCATCCGGTAAATCAACCAACTTCCACACTCCTAACTTCTCAAATTGACTTAATTCTTCTTGCATCGCATTGACCCAAGAATCTTCAGTAAGCGCCTCTTTGTATGTTCGCGGTTTGATCTGCGAAATAAAACAACTTAGTGAAAAATCAGTTTGTAAAGGTGCTACTGTAGAATAAAAACATGTAAGCCCTTGGTCAATTTGACGTCTAGTGCGAACGCCTGATTGTAGTTCTCCAATGATCAACTCCTCTGGATGATATGAAAGAGTTCTTGGCATCACTTCGCTTGGGAAATCTACATTGCCCTCCAGATTAGTAACATTCTGATCTGCATCATGTTCACCGACTGGGTTTATTTGACTTGAAATCCGGATCTGCTCCCCTCAGAATCTGAATCACCATGATCAAATACTGGCATGTTCTCGGATTCTTGATCATCATTCTGAGCCGATTGATTATCATGAGCAACTCCATCTTGTCGGACATCATCATGTTCACCAGCATTGCTTGGACCAGCTTCATCATCATTTGAAGTTTCCTGTGGTCGTCTAGAATATTCAGCTTGGAATCTTTGTTGCGACTCGTACTCTCGCAAAATATCCAACTCATCAAAGAAATCTTCTTCCTCCTCTGATTCTTCTCTCATGTCAAACGAATCCCATAATTTGTCATAATCATAACGCCATGAATCTCCTGAATTCTGCGGCGGCATTGTATAACCTTGACATTCAACATTTGCAGCTTCAATAATCTTCTTCTCACTTGGAACGAAGACACGTCGCATAGGACTTGCATAACCAACAAATATACCCTCAATGCACTTCGGACCAAACTTTCCATGAGGCTCTATAACGGTACAGGGTGACCCGAACGGTTCTAGATACTTCAAATTAGGTTTTCGGTTATTGATCAACTCAAAGCATGTTTTGTTGAACTTCTTGACAGTGAGAACTCTGTTGAGCGTATAACATGCGGCGGAAACAGCTTCAGCCCAAAAATTTATCGGTAACTTTGAATCTGCGAGCATTGTTCTAGCCGTCTCGATTAGCGTCCAGTTTTTGCGTTCTGCGACTCCATTCTGCCGCGGAGTGTACGGAGCATTAAACTCATGCAATATACCTCTTTCATCACAAAATTCTACCATCTTGATGTTCTTGAATTCAGTACCATTATCACTTCGAATTCTTTTGATACGCCTTTGGTACAAATTCTCAATCTTCTTGAATAACGTCATCAAACTGTCATAAGTTTCATCTTTTGACGTCAAAAACATTACCCACGAAAATCTGGAATAATCATCAGTAACGACCAAACAGTAGTAGTCTCATGTAATACTTTTGACATTCATAGGACCGAACAAATCCATGTGAAGTCTCTCCAGAGGTCTTGAAACTGAATTGACTTGCTTTGTAGGGTGTGACTTTTTCTTCTGCTTGCCTTTAACACAGCTAATGCACTCCCCTTCCAGATGAAAACCTTTCACATGAACACCCAACACTAAATCGTTATGAACCAGGTGATTCATCTTCCGTAGGTGTATATGACCCATTTTCCTATGCCACAATCTCGATTCTTTCTCAGTTGCTCTAGACAAAAAACAATGAGCCTGGCCCATGGTTGTAGTAGCTACGCTCATGTCCAACACGTACAGATCATTAACTCTTGGTGCCCTCATGATAATCCGTTCCTGAGGGATAACAAATCCTGGCTTCAAGATCAAACATTCTTTGTCAGTGAAGTGAGTGGTATACATCCTGTCACAGATCTGCGAGATACTTAGCAAATTGTTCTCCAGCTCAGCAATGTAGTTAACTCTTTCAAACGTCACAATCCCATTGGATAACGTTCCTTCACCTACAATCCTACCACCTTGATTACCCGCGAAACCAACATAACCTCCATTAATATTCTTCACATCATACAGCAATGCAGTCTTCCCTGTCATATGCCTAGAAGCTCCACTGTCCATGATCCATCTTGAAATAGACCTTGGAAGATCCTGCACAAATCACAAACAATTCAATAAAGATGCCGATTCATGCTTCACGATACCAACTAGGAAGCTCCGGCAAAGAACACAATCCTACCCAAGCCTGTTTTGACTCAGGTAACTCAATTGGAATGTGAGATTTTGTGGTGTAAAGTGGCGGAAAATTTTTGTTGTTCATTTTTAGACTTTCTTCAGACCCAACGTCAACCTTTTCATATAAGAAAAACTCATCCTTTTTAGGTTGACCAGATGGTTGGTCTTTCTTTTGAACATTTTTCTTTTCAGATTTTTGCATTTCTTTCTCAAGTGTCACATAATAATCCAAAGGAACATTCATCTTCGCCGTGTGGTGGAAGATGATTGTTTTTCAGTCTCAGGAACCTTTGGTTTTGAACCACTTGCTTTCTTTTCAGCAACTTTCGGCTTCCATGTTTGTTGAGATGACGCAACCCGTTTGTAAAACTTGTCATTTTTAGTTACCATCTTCTTAACAGGTTCATTTTTGATTTTGTTTTCATTTTTCAAAATCTTTTTTCTCAACAACCAATGGAGCTTTTCCCTTCACATCAACTTTCTTCTTTTGAGTCTTCACAGTTTCAGTCTTAGGCTTCACGTTGGTACACTTTCGAGCAATATGTCCAACTTGATTGCATCTGAGACATGTTCGAGTATCAGCAACTCGAATTGTGCCTTCAGACTGAGACTGTGAAGCTTTCTTCTCAAAGAACTCTTCATTCGATTTTGAAAAAATCTTTTTCTCTTCATCAGACAGTGAACTCGAACTGTTCACAAACACTTTCTTCTCAACAAACTTCTTGTTTTGAACATTTCTCTTTTGATAACTCTTACCACCCTGATAACCACCTGACCAGTTGTTTCGATTGTTATTATAAAAACGTGGTGGAACAACAGGTTTCTTGTAGTAAGCTTTATCTTTCTCAAAATTCATTTGTCTCTTTGTTTGACTCAAACTGTTCACTTCTGACAACTCAACTTCAACCAATTTGAAAACATTTGTTAGCTTCTTCGCATTAACATTCTCAATTGGAAACTCAGAATCCGAATACAACTTATCAGATCCCGACATCTTGTACATGACAAGAGTAGGTTCATCATTTAAGTTGTTTTTGGACTTTTGTTTCTGAATGTATTTGTCCAAGAAACATCCATCTTCCTCAGTTGTGTCACTTTCAGATTTTAAAACATTTTCAACAACACTTTTTACAACATCAGTTTGGACACTATCTTCATCGGAAGATGAAGTGAACATGGCATCTATTGTATTAGGAAGTTTCACTTCATTCTCTTCTTCAATTTCAACCAACCCAGATTGTTTTTTAGAATAATTGTCAAGAACTGGTGGTGGAACTTGATGAAAACCCACCCCGGTTCCATCAGAGTACACATCTTCGCCTGCTTTGTTTTTCCCGATGGGTTTGGGAACAATGTGTTGCAAAACAAAGCTTGCAGAGTTGTAATTGTTAAGCTTCAACTGGATTCACTCATTTTCATTTTCTGCCTCTTGAACTTTAAGTTTCAATTTAGCGATTTCATCCAGTTGTTGATTGATTGATTCTTCTTTTAACCGAAGTACTGTTGTTAGTTGAACATTTTCTTTATAAGTTTTACCGTTTCTGTCATCATTATCTTTCATTGTGCTTTTAAGCTTTGTTGGACCGTTCTATGACCCTTAAAAGTCAGTCAAGGTAGTTCATCTTTGCGTATAAAGGCGGAATCAATGTACACAAAGTAACAATAGCTTTTCCTTTCAATTTCCTTCTTTATTGATGCTTTCTGAATTGATTTTGACAGAGTTTCATTACCACAAGCATGACCAGATTTCGCTCTAAGTTACAAATGAAGATCACATGTCAGAGTATTTATACTATGCCAGATTTCGCTCCTATGACATGTCCTATGAGCGAAATCCTATGTGACGATATAAGCGAAATTACCCTAATGACCTAAGAGCGAAATCCCTACTACCTAATAAGCGAAATCACCTCTAATCTATGTACACATGAGTGAAATTATCAAGTTAAACCCTATTTTGACTTTTAAGCTCCAATCTAACCTATCTTGACCTAAGACTTGATACAAACGTAGTCAACAGACATTCCATGCATCAACAAGCTTCTCAAATTTTTCAGTAATCTGACGATTTTCAAGAACTAACCTTTCATTTTCTTGCCTAACCTTTTCATGGTCAATTTTATCATTTTCAATTTTGTTAGTTAATTCTTTTAACCGTTTAGTGTAAGCTTTAACCATCTTATCACGATCAAGGATTTGATCCTCAACGTTTCTGTCTCTCGCAGTCAAATCATAAACCTTCTTACCGTTGAGATAAGTAACTGTGCTACAAACCGTGCATTGTTTGATGCAATTTTTGCAGTCAACATCACCATTGACTTTCTTACCTGACTTAGTAGTTGGCGCATTTGAACTGACATGGCTTTTAGACTCAGAGACGGATTTACAATCTACCTCAAGCGCCTTAGCAGCCAGCACCTTGTCAGCCATCTTTCCAAGATTTTCAGCATTCAACTCCTGTGTCGTGTCAATGATCCCAGTGTCAATCTTCTTTGACTTCTCTTTCTCTTCTTTTTCTTTCTCTTCTCTGCATCCCCACCATTTCTTCTGCCAATAATCATCATCATCTTTAAACTCTTTGATTATGGCTTCTATATCAAGAGTGTTATGATCAATAGCAATGTTTCCATAGGGGTCAAGATAACATTCTCTGTCTGGATCCCATCTTCTTGCTCTTTTTGCTTCCGAATAGATACCAGATATTCTGATCAATCTGTTTGTGGCTAACATCCTTCTGTGATTATACTTCTGTTCTTCAGTTTTGTTATCTTTCCAAGGAATAAGTTCAGTTTTTGCCATGAAAGCATATCCAACCGCATCTTCTTCAGGTAACAACTCACTCCAGTTTAACCCTTCATCGTCGTGGATTACCGCAAGAGCTCTAGATTTCTCTTTGTTATCTTCAATCTGCTTCATTCTTGGCGGCTCCGATTTGTTCTGATGATGTATCGCCTTCTTGTAGTAGGCTTCTCTGAACGGGTTTTCAGACTCATCAGCATACGCGTTTCTGCATTCACGCTTAAAGTGACCTTTCTGCTTACACTTGAAGCACGTCACCTTAGACTTGTCAAAGCCCAACTTGGTAGAAGGTCCACCAATTGACTTCCTTCCGATTATCTCCATGAAACGCTGTGCCCGACGAACAGCACTGGCCATACACCACCTTATGTCGATCAGTTCCATTTCTTCAGGATCTATTTCGTCAGGTTGGTGTTGCCAATTTTCCCTGCCATAAGACTTTCATACGATTCCAGTACCGACGCTAGGAAAACCATCTGCTGTTTTGCCGACTCTTCACTGAAGTTCTGAGCGTTCTTTAAGTCTACAGCGATGTTGCATTGAAATAAGTTCTTTGCATCAGACTGGTTTGAATTTGATGAAGATCCACTGTGATATCCACTGTGATATCCATTGCTTTGACTTTCTTTGCTTGTTGTGGAGACATTCTCAGCAGAAAACGCAGTCTTGGGAGATGTGTTCTTTGGCATCATGGTTTTTGGATAATACAAATCCAAGTTCTGCTGGTAAGATGAGTGATTAACTTTGTGTGTCTTCTTTAACTCCAACTCGTGACTTTCTAGTCTCTCAATCAACAGATCCACCGTAAGCTCTGCAGGCTTGATCGTATTTTTCAGCATCAACACATAGTATTGCCAATCCATTTCATCCGGTAGCGAATCAAACAGCTTGTCGACTAGCTCTTCTTGAGAATAAGAAATTCCATTTCGCGCCAGTTCCAGCTTTAGGTGCCCAAACCTCTCAATCATTTTTACAAACTGACTCATTCTTTAAACACCCAAACAAATCAAACTCTTTTCTAAGTAGTTTCTTTTTGTTTTTCACAATTTCTGTGCTTCCTAAACATTTGGTTTTCAACTTATCCTAGAGATCTTTAGCACTAGAGTATTCGATCAAAGATATTATATCTTCTCGAACAGGTTGAAACAGCAATGCAACACATTTCTACTCAGCAACAAATGATTCTATCTCCTCGGATGAAGTTAAGCTTTCCCCACGTTTGCCTCCATCATCGTATCCATTTTTTAGACTCTTCCAACTAGGAAATGCAAAAGCCATCAACCAATCTTCGAACTTCTTGGCCCACCGACTGTATTCTTCGATAGCCATCAACTTCGGTGGTTTGTTGTAAGTTCCGAAAGAACTTTCAACCTCCAAGGCATCCGGTAACTTTTTCTTTGCATTTTGCGCGTTCTCATTAGTATTGCTTGAAGATGTATCGTCTCCAGAGTTTCCAGCAAAAGCATACATGTCGCTAAACGGGTTCATGAAAACACTTAGAAAATTTTTTTTTCGAGATTTTGAAAAACAACAATTTCGAGCGAAATCAGCTTATGAGCGGAATCAACAGACAAGTTTGGAGCGAAATCAGAAATAATCTGATTTCGAGCGGAATCAGATGGTCAGTTTCAGGCGGAATCAGAAAAATTCTGATTTCGAGCGAATCAGAAGGTGTCTCAAGAGCGGAATCAGACTTTTATGTCTTTACGAGCGAAATCAGCTATTTCGCTCCAAATGACCAAGTGTGTTTTTGAGCGGAATTAACTTTTTAGAGCGAAATTAGCGATGAACTTTTCGAGCGGAATCAGGTTATTAGGTCATTTTTACCAGTTTTACTTCGAATTTTAACCTGATTCTTTCTAGGGTTTGTTAATTCTATGTTTTACACAATATACTCAAAATTTAGGCCATTTCAACCGTTGGAACTAGTTCAAAACAGAAAAGTATGAGAAGAAGTGAGTAGAAGTAAGAGAATCTGGTAGAATCAAGCTGTAATGGCATGAACTCCTCCTCCTGAGCTCTGATACCCCTTGTTGGACCGTGTTGAGACTCTAAACAGTCAGTATAAGGCAGTTCATCATTGAATACAGAGGTAGAATCAAAGTAAACAATGTCTCACAGCTATCTCCTCTTAATTTCCTCTTTATAAACACTTTCTGAGTCAATTACAGTGATTTCTGACAAAATTTCGGCCGCACCTCGACTCTAATTCCGCTCCAAAAGTTACAGAATGAGATCACACATCAGCTATTTATAGAGTAGCTGATTTCGCTCCAAATGGTTCTAGCGGAATTGTCACACCCCCAAAATCCACCCGCGGGGTACTACCGCATTGGAGGCGTGACATGACCAGGATCAAGCCACCAATCATATTGAACATAGCATATAATATTAAGAGTAGTTTATGAAGTCCAACACAAAACGATTGGTGTTCAAACAAAACATAGTTTAAGTAGCAGAAGCGTAATATGAAAACCCAATATAAGTATTAAGTTCAAAATGTCATAAGGTTTTAACATGGCATCCACGATCCATGTCCCACAACGACTGCGCCTCCCGTGCAAGCTCCGTGGGTACCTAAGGTCCTGCAAGGCATGTAACAGAGAGTCAACAACAAAGTTGAGCGAGTTCACAGTTGTTTGTTCAATTATATAATCGTATTGTAAATCGTATGTTCGTTTAGTAGACCATATATCGTATGTATTTGTATTGCAATCTCCCAGACATGTGTGCGAAGATTTTTGGGGGATTTCCCATGTTTTCTAGACTAGGTATATTTGTATCGCAGCCCTCCCGGCATGTGTGCGAAGTTTAGTGTATGGTTCGCAGCCATTCCAGGCATGTGTGCGAAGATTGGTTCTAATATCGCAGCCATTCCCGGCGTGTGTGCAAAGAGAAGTATTCGTATCACTAGTCTAGCAGTGTATACATGTAACCTTCCTCTCCCGAGGCCTATGGTACGTAATCCCGATAACAATTTAAGTACAAGTAATCATCCAAACCCATTCCCAACCCTGGGAATCCCATGCCTTGGTAAGAGTGTGAACTCACCTTGGTTTGCTCGGTAGATACACGAAAAGGTTGCTTGAGCTAAGAGTGGTTAACCACGGCCTAACATGGTTACCATAGAAGTCAGGTCTAGGTTCAAATTTTGCACGTGTGTTTACACATAAGTTAACAGGTTACGAACATGTATGGATCATGGCAAGCACGTATTGTACATTAACAGTCAAGTATACATTATATCAAGACTTGTGGGACTCAGTTGATTGAGTCGTTGAGCTTGTGCGAGCCCAATCATCTTGTGCGATCTAGTTATTGAAGCCCATTAAACTTTCGGCCCAAATGATCACAAACATTGGTCTTGTGCGACCCGGTTGGGCTTGTGCGGCCGGATTGGGCTGTTTGGCCCAATAACATATCTTAATTCTGACCGTTGTGTGTGTGGCCCAAGCCTTGTGCGATCAGCACTATCTTATGCGATCCACAAGGTCTTGTGCGATCATGCAAAAGCTAATTGTACATGGTGCTTAGTGTGTTGGTACCCTGCTTATGCGATTCCCTTGTGCGACCAGTCTTGTGCGATCAGATCAGATTCTATGTGATCTGATATTGTGCGACCGAAAGGGAACTTGTGCGATTTGTTTTAATATCCGAAAGTTATGCTAATCAGTTACGTGGTTTCCATATTTGCACACAATCAATCAACAACTAACAATTTGCAAATTATCAATCAAACAACGGTTTTATCATCTAATTCATATAAACCCTAATCATGTTCAAAGCATAAACAACAACTTATCAAATCCCATGATTCGGTCCGATTACACAAACATACCACCGATTACATACATTCGATCTTAAATTATCATACAAACAATCCGAAAACAGGACATGGTAGCCGATTAACATCTAATCGGTTTTGGATTATTATCATACAATCCGATTCACAAGAACATCATCATTCAAACAAAACAATTCTAGTTATCACATAAAATCATGACACCCAATATTATCTAACAAAACAATGATAGTGAAACACTAACCGGTTAGAAGATAGGTCAAAGGTTGATCCGAACAAGGGAAGATTCTTCGAGAGATGGGGGTGGTTGCCGTCGGGTTTAAGAGGAGTTCAAGAGATGTTAGGGTTTTGTGTGTATTATGAGATTGTAACAAATGAGGAGTATACACTCTCCTCATGGTTTATGCGACATAAGGTAATGGGCCGAACCTATACATGGGCTGCACTTACGGTTCGAGTACAAGGATGCAAGATTGGACCTAGGGAATGTGTAAGACAAGGAACGAGTTGTGCGGCCCAAATGGCTTGTACGATCGGGTTAATGTTGTGCGGCTGGGTTACATACATTCACATAATACAATGTCAAACATAACATTCAATTATACAACTAAGTTCACATATCACATAATGTTCAAACACGTTACATCGAAGCACACAAAGAGAGGTCTGAAACATGAGTTGTCACATTATCCCCAACTTGAAAGAAATTTCATCCCGAAATTTAGCATGCGGTTACTGAGGAAGCTAGTTGTGTCGCGTAGTTTACTCGTTTTCCTGGGGTGTCACATCATCCCCCCGTTGATTTGGAATTTCGTCCCCAAATTCCATAGTAGCTTCAGCCTCAGTAGTAGTTGCATTATTTTCGAATAACTGGGGATACTTGAGTTTCATTTGATCTTCTCGTTCCCAGGTGAACTCTGGGCCACGACGGGAGTTCCAACGAACTCAAACAAGAGGTATTCTGGTGTGCTTGAGGACCTTAACATTCTGATCCGTGATTTCAACTGGTTCCTCAACGAAATGTAACTATTCGTCAATAGTGAGTTCCTTCAAAGGAACTATAAGGGTCTCATCTGACAGACACTTCTTCAGATTCGACACGTGGAAAACGTTGTGAACTGCACCGAGTTCTGGTTGTAGGTTCAGTTTGTAGGCCACTTTGCCTATTCTTTCTATGATTTCGAACGGTCCGACATATCGCGGATTAAGTTTGCCCCGTTTACCAAAACGAACCACACCCTTCCAGGGTGAGACTTTGAGTAGCACTCGATCCCCAACTTGGAACTCAAGTGGTTTCCGGCGCTTATCAGCGTAACTTTTCTGACGGTCACGAGCCGCCGCCATTTGTTGTCGTATCTGTGCAATTCTTTCTGTTGCGTCTACTAACATTTCTGGACCCGTGATCTGACTATCACCCACCTCTGCCCTACAAAGAGGTGATCGGCATTTACGCCCGTACAATGCCTCAAATGGAGCGGCTTGAATGCTGGTGTGGTAACTGTTGTTATACAAAAACTCCACTAAAGGGAGATGTTTTTCCCAGCTGTTGCCGAAATCGATAACACATGCCCGAAGCATGTCTTCTAGAGTCTAGATAGTGCACTCAGACTGCCCATCCGTCTGAGGGTGATAAGTTGTGCTCATATCTAATCGTGAGCCAAAAGATTTGTGCATTCCTTGCCACAGTTCTGAGGTAAATCGTGCATCGCGATCCGAAATAATAGAGGTTGGCACTCCGTGCCTCGATACAACTTCTTTCAAGTATATGTCTGCTAAAGTAGAGAACTTATCCGTTTCTTTGATAGCCAAGAAGTGAGCAGACTTCGTGAGTCGATCCACGATCACCCAAATGGTATCGTTACCACGCTGAGATCTAGGTAGGCCAGTAACAAAATCCATGGAATTTTCCTCCCATTTCCATTGTGGTATCTTGGGTTGCTGAAGTAGGCCTGATGGTTTCTGGTATTCCGACTTGACTCTCGCACAAGTCAAGCACTTGCTAACGTATGTTGCTATGTAGGCTTTCATGCTAGACTTGTGTGCTTCATCCATCACATGTTCTCGTAAACCGCCATATAATGGGACCCAAATGCGCCCTGTTACGTAGTAGGCGCCGTCTTCCCTTTGTTCTAACCGTTGCCTTGAGCCGCGTAGGGCTTCAGCCCTAACGTTTTCTGGTTTCAATGATTCTACCTGAGCATCTCGTATCTGGGAAGGAAGACTAGACTGGATAGTAAGTTGCAATGCTCGTACGCGTCTAGGCGTAGTGTCTTTTCGACTGAGAGCGTCAGCACAACATTGGCTTTGCCTGGATGATACTTGATGGCACATTCGTAACCGTTCAGTAGTTCAACCCATCGACGTTGACGCATGTTCAATTCCTTCTGCTTGAAGATATGCTCGAGACTCCTGTGATCGGTGTAGATGGTGCACTTGGTACCGTACAGGTAGTGTCGCCATATCTTAAGTGCGAAAACAACAGCTCCCAGCTCTAAATCGTGCGTAGTATAGTTCCGTTCATGAACCTTGAGTTGGCGCGAAGCATAAGCAATTACCTTGTCATGCTGCATTAACACACATCCAAGACCCTGAATGGATGCGTCGCAATAAACCACAAAATCGTCCGTGCCCTCTGGCAATGAAAGAATAGGTGCGCTGCAGAGCCTGTCTTTTAAGTGCTGGAAAGTGGTTTCCTGAGTATTTCCCCAGCGATAAGTAACACCTTTCTGTGTCAGTAGAGTAAGCAGCTGTGCAATCTTTGAGAAGTCTTTGATGAATCGTCTGTAATAACCCGCCAAACCCAAGAATTGGCGTATTTCCGTTGGTGTACGTGGTGCAGGCCAGTTCCTGATCGAGTCTACCTTGGATGGATCGACATGAATCCCATCCTTGTTTACCACATGGCCTAGAAAGTGGACTTCGCGAAGCCAGAAGTCACATTTCGAGAACTTTGCATACAGCTGTTCTGCTCGAAGAAGTTTCAAAATGAGTCGTAAATGCTGCTCGTGCTCCTCCTGACTCTTGGAGTAAATCAGAATGTCGTCGATGAATACAATCACAAACTTATCTAGGTAGGGTTTGCACACCCTGTTCATAAGGTCCATAAAGACTGCAGGCGCGTTCGTTAGCCCGAATGGCATGACTAGGAACTCGTTGTGGCCGTAGCGAGTTCTGAATGTTGTTTTGGAGACGTTCTCATCCCGGACTCTCAGCTTGACCTCAGATCAATCTTCGAGTAGTAGCTCGACCCTTGCAGCTGGTCGAATAAGTCATCAATTCATGGAAGAGGATAGCGGTTCTTCACGGTCACCTTGTTCAATTCGCGGTAATCTATGCACATGCGGAAGGTACCGTCTTTCTTTTTCACAAATAACACTGGAGCTCCCCAGGATGAAGAGCTAGGACGAATGAAACCCTTATCCAAGAGTTCTGGTAGCTGTGTAGATAGTTCTTCCAACTCTGATGGAGCTAAGCGATACGGTGCTCGAGCTATGGGTGCTGCTCCTGGAGCTAGCTCGATCTGGAATTCGACCTGGCGATGAGGCGGTAGCCCAGGTGAATCTTCAGGGAACACCTGAGGAAAGTCGCGTACAACTGGAATATCCTACAATTTCTTTCCTTTTGCTGATGCATCAGTAACAAGTGCCAGAATGGCAGTGTGGCCCTCACGCAAACACTTCTGAGCCTTTAGAAAGGAGATGATGCCTACCACGGCACCACTCTTTTCGCCTTGAACTTCGAGAGGTTCTTTACCAGAACGGGGAATACGAATGATCTTCTCCTTACAGAAGATCTCTGCGTGATGTTGGGATAACCACTCCATTCCAATGACGATGTCGAAACTACCCAGAGCTATGGGAATGAGATCGATAGAGAAAGTCTGACCAGCGAGGATAAGATTACAACCCTGAACTAGGTGTGTGGCCTCTAGACTTTTACCGTTAGCTAACTCTACGACATACTTAGTGTTTAAGGGAGTTGGTGCACGTTTTAACATTTGGCTAACTTTTAGAGACACATAATTGGTATCCGCACCCGAATCAAACAAAACAGAAACTTAAAAGTCGTCGAGAAAAACTTACCCATTACCACGTTGGGATCATTCCTTGCTTCTCCCTGCCCCAGCACAAATGCACGACCCCTAGCTTCGTTGCCATTGTTGTTTCCACCGTTGTTGTTACCATTGCCCTGATTGTTGTTGTTGTTGCGATACTGGTTCTGGTTTAACTGGGGGCAATCCCGCTTGAAATGGCCTTCAGCACCACACTGAAAGCATCCCATGTTGCCTCGCTGATGCTGCTGCTGCTGGTTTTGTGGAGCTGGTGGTTGTTGTTGCCGGTTCTGATTTGCAGGTCTTGAGCTCCTGCAATCTTTAGCTTCATGACCTATCTTGAGACATCTCTGACAGTGGCCCTTGCGACACTGACCACTGTGGTGTCTGTTGCACCTGTTACACAGTGGGTGAATTCCCCGATATCCACCCTGCCCCTGACTACCTGAAGATTGCTGGCTCGGACTCTGGTAGTCATTAGTCTTGCGCTGCTGCTGTGCCTGGGATTGAACTGAAACTGAACCCTTACTGGAATCCCCATCCCATTTTCTCTTGTTGTCACTAGGAGTAGCAGGAGTAGTAGTAGCAGTAGTGGTAGCACTGATGTGCTTAGGCAGCCTGTTCTGTTCCACTTCTTGATCTGTGAGGCGATGAGCAACTCGAGTAATATCCTGGATATTATCAAGGTTGGCCGATGTCACATCACTCTGGATTTCTGGAGCTAGCCCTTTGAGATACAACTCAATACGCTTGATGGGAGGGTCCACCATAGTTGGACACAAGATGGCCAGCTCATTTGATCTTTTTGAATACGTTCTATCTCTGACCCCGTCATTTTCAGATTGAAGAACTCCACTTCTAACTTGTGAATGTCATCTCGTGTACAGTATTCCCGCTTGATTAGCTCCTTGAAATCGTTCCAAGGGGTGGCGTTAGCAGCTGCCAACCGTAAAAGTTGAACTTGCGCATTCCACCAAGTCAGCGCGATTCTTTCCAGTGTGCCAGTGGCGTATTTCACCCTGCGAGCCTCAGGGCATTCACACATCTCAAACACGGACTCGAGCTTTTCAAACCAACGGAGGAGTCCAACCGCTCCTTCAGTGCCAGTGAATGTGCTTGGACGACAGTCCATGAAATTCTTGAAAGTGCAAACAGGTTGTTGAGCGTGTTGACCTGCTTGTGCGGCTGCAAGTGCCGCAGCGACTTGCTCGTTAATGAGGGCCGTCAAATGGGCTTGTGTCATGTTAATGCGTCCAGCCATGATCTTCAAATCAAGGCAACATAAGTGAGAGAGGTTCGCGAAAAATGCGATGACAGAAGAGAGCAAGCACACAAGTGTTTACAAGCAATAGTGGTTATGTGTATCTAAGCATACCATGAGCAAAGTCCTATGTAATCTAGCAAGTAGGCAATATAAACATAAACCATATTACCTAGGATGTTGAGTCTTGCACGTGGAGCGAAGCGTCGTTGTGGATCGTTGAGAGCACTGTTCTGGTTATAGTCTGGTTTAAAAAAAAAAAAAAAACGTTTTCCCCCTTATTAAAAACTAGTTCTCTATAACCAATGGCTCTGATACCAATCTGTCACACCCCCAAAATCCACCCGTGGGGTACTACCGAATTGGAGGCGTGACATGACCAGGATCAAGCCACCAATCATATTGAACATAGCATATAATATTAAGAGTAGTTTATGAAGTCCAACACAAAACGATTGGTGTTCAAACAAAACATAGTTTAAGTAGCGGAAGCATAATATGAAAATCCAATATAAGTATTAAGTTCAAAATGTCATAAGGTTTTAACATGGCATCCACGATCCATGTCCCACAACGACTGCGCCTCCCGTGCAAGCTCCGTGGATACCTAAGGTCCTGCAAGGCATGTAACAGAGAGTCAACAACAAAGTTGAGCGAGTTCACAGTTGTTTGTTCAATTATAGTAATCGTATTGTAAATCGTATGTTCGTTTAGTAGACCATATGTCGTATGTATTTGTATCGCAGTCTCCCAGACATGTGTGCGAAGATTTGTGGGGGATTTCCCATGTTTTCTAGACTAGGTATATTTGTATCGTAGCCCTCCCAGCATGTGTACGAAGTTTAGTGTATGGTTCGCAGCCATTCCAGGCATGTGTGCGAAGATTGGTTCTAATATCGCAGCCATTCCTAGCGTGTGTGCGAAGAGAAGTATTCGTATCACTAGTCTAGCAGTATATACATGTAACCTTCCTCTCCCGAGGCCTATGGTACGTAATCCCGATAACAATTTAAGTACAAGTAATCATCCAAACCCATTCCCAACCCTGGGAATCCCATGCCTTGGTAAGAGTGTGAACTCACCTTGGTTTGCTCGGCAGATACACGAAAAGGTTGCTTGAGCTAAGAGTGGTTAACCAGGGCCTAACATGGTTACCATACAAGTCAGGTCTAGGTTCAAGTTTTGCACGTATGTTTACACATAAGTTAACAGGTTACGAACAGTATGGATCATGGCAAGCACGTATTGTACGTTAACAGTCAAGTATACATAATGTCAAGACTTGTGGGACTCAGATGATTGAGTCGTCGAGCTTGTGCGAGCCCAATCATCTTGTGCGATCTAGTTATTGAAGCCCATTAAACCTTCAGCCCAAATGATCACAAACATTGGTCTTGTGCGACCCGGTTGGGCTTGTGCAGCCGGATTGGACTTGTGCGACCGGATTGGGCTGTTTGGCCCAATAACATATGTTAATTCTGACCGTTGTGTGTGTGTGGCCCAAGCCTTGTGCGATCAGCACTATCTTGTGCGATCCACAAGGTCTTGTGCGATCATGCAAAAGCTAATTGTACATGGTGCTTAGTGTGTTGGTACCCTGCTTGTGCGATTCCCTTGTGCGACCAGTCTTGTGCGATCACATCAGATTCTATGTGATCTGATCTTGTGCGACCGAAAGGGAACTTGTGCGATTTGTTTTAATATCCGAAAGTTATGCTAATCAGTTACGTGGTTTCCATATTTGCACACAATCAATCAACAACTAATAGTTTGCAAATTATCGATCAAACAAGGGTTTTATCATCTAATTCATATAAACCCTAATCATGTTCAAAGCATAAACAACAACTTATCAAATCCCATGATTCGGTCCGATTACACAAACATACCACCGATTACATACATTCGATCTTAAATCATCATACAAACAATCCGAAAACAGGACATGGTAGCCGATTAACATCTAATCGGTTTTAGATTAGTATCATACAATCCGATTCACAAGAACATCATCATTCACACAAAACAATTCTAGTTATCACATAAAATCATGACACCCAATATTATCTAACAAAACAATGATAGTGAAACACTAACCGGTTAGAAGATAGGTCAAAGGTTGATCCGAACAAGGGAAGATTCTTCGAGAGATGGGGGTGGTTGCCGTCGGGTTTGAGAGGAGTTCAAGAGATGTTAGGGTTTTGTGTGTATTATGAGATTTGTAACAAATGAGGAGTATACACTCTCCTCATGGTTTATGCGATATAAGGTAATGGGCCGAACCTATACATGGGCTGCCCTTACGGTTCAAGTACAAGGATGCAAGATTGGGCCTAGGGAATGTGTAAGACAAGGAACGAGTTGTGCGGCCCAAATGGCTTGTACGATAGGGTTAATGTTGTGCGGCTGGGTTACATACATTCACAAAATACAATGTCAAACATAACATTCAATTATACAACTAAGTTCACATATCACTTAATGTTCAAACACGTTACATCGAAGCACACAAAGAGAGGTCTGAAACATGAGTTGTCACAGGAATCACCATGTGATCATCAGGAGCGGAATCACCGAGTTAACTTAGGAGCGGAATCACCTATATACATTTGGAGCGGAATCACACTCTAAGACCTTATCTTGATTTCCGTGCTCCAATCTAACCTATCTAGATCTAAGACTCGATTAAGACGCAGTAAACAGACATTCAGTGCACCAACAGTTGTAGATGAAGATGAGAAACAATCTGCAATGGTTTGTCGATTTTTTACTTGTTTTGGTATTTAGGGGGAGTAGATATATTTTTTTTTCAGAAAATACAAAAACAGTAAAAAATTTAAAAATCCAAAAACATGAAAAAATTTCAAAACCCAAAAACAATAGAAAACTGAAAAAGAGCTTGTGTAAAAAGGGAAAATGATAGTACATTGGTTTGACAGTTACTGTACGCTAAAGATTTGTAAAGTTTAAAAGCGTTAAACAGTCTCGCTCATGATGTGTTGATAGGTTTTAACACATTTAGTAGGTTTGTTCGGGATATAAACATAAAAAATTCAAACTTGCGTTTTTCATGGGGAACACTACTTGGATATATAGGTAACCCCTGAAATCTTGTTTGAAAGGTCCTTCTTTCTGAGACACCAGGTCTTTATACTCAGTGATATCTGGGGTATTATTCTGGGACTTCTACTGAATGGAAGTTCTAACCTAGTCTCTAAATAATACTTTTCGCATTGCTTGAAACATAGCTCGCCCTTAGCATAAAAAATGATGAAACATTGAAAAAATGCTAATCATGTGCTGTTGAAACAAAAGATCCTCTAAAGGGGACACACCGAAAGTCAAACCGTCATCTCTCTGCTAAACGGAAGTTCTGACCTGAGCTCTCACGGTTTCGCATCTAACCCTTTATAGATATCATCTGTGGTATACTCACCTGTAAGACTGAATATTGGGATCTGGATACAGGAGTATATTCAAGAGGTGGGACACATGAATGAGTTTATGTTCTTAATTCACCTAATTTGTATCCTGAACAGATTGAAAATTGTGTGAGAATTTTAGTGGATTAGCATATCGACAATCTATGTGAATTGTTTAATTCTGAGTATGAAATTAAAGCTTAACGGTACAAGTGACTTGTCTGATAGCTGATATGATTCCCTAACACGCTCACCAAAAATATGTTTGTAAATAGTTTACTTTCATTACATTCTGCATTTAAGTCTTTGTATTTCATTTCTAGTTTAGAAACTTTATTGAAAATCCAAAAAGATTTTATTTCTGCTTTATTTTTTGACAAACCAAAGTGGAGAGTTGATCATTAGATTCTCAAAGTTGAAGCAGATGCAGGAAGTTTCTGGACTAGAGGATGAGAAGTGCTTATCTTATTAAAATCTGATTGTTGAAAAGTCAAAAACAAGTTCATTAACTTGATACTTGTTATTTTTCTGAAAATGTTGGTAAAATTGTTGTACTGAATCAGTTTTCATTTTGTCTGAAATCAACCAAGGTCATTAAGTTGGACTTGGTAGATAAAATTGAGTAATCAGGGTCATTGACTTCGACCTGAATACTTGAATGGATTTCTAAAACTGATGAACAAGTTTGAAAGATTTTAAAGATTGTATAGTTTGTAATGTTTTATGTTTGAGAAACAGGAAACATGATTCAACATCCCCATGGCAACAAAATGTTAAAGTTTGAACCAGAAATTCAAAGTCCTAGCTTACCGAGAGGGGGAGTCTGTGAAAGGGGGAGTCAGAATTCTTGATCAACACTCAAAGGGGAGATTGAAGATTAAAGTTTGAAGAGAAGATTTGAAGGAAACTTTTACAAGGTCGAGACAATTTCGAAAGAGACAAAGACTGAAGACTCGACGCCGAAGACTTCGTCAACATCCAAGGGGGAGTCTGTTGGTGCATCTAGTGTCTGTTAACTTCGTCTTAATCGAGTCTTATCTCTAGAACTAGATAGATCAGGGCACAAATATCAAGAAGGTGTGAATTTAGTGGTAATTCCGCTTGAAATGACACTAGGTCATTTCAAGCGAAATCAGAAATGTTTAATATTCCGCTTGAAGTTTACCTGGTAATTTCGCTTGAGTTTGTTGGAGCAAAATCAGGTATTCCGCTTGAGGATGTTTCAAGCGGAATCAGGACAACTATATATAGGAGTTGTGTGTGTTCATTTGGAGCGCAATCAGGGATATAGTTTCTGAGTCGAGGTGCTGTCCGTTTGTCATTTGAACGTGTAAAAGCTCAGGAAATCATAAATAGAAAAGAATTGAAAAGGAACAAGTTGTTTGACATTGTTTGCATTGATTCCGCCTTCGTAAATGATGATGAACTACTCAACTTGACTGTTTAGGGTCACACAACGGTCCAACACTTCAAGCACCCAAATAGATCAAACTCTTTACGTAACAACTTCTTCTTGCTCTTTACTATTTCAGCACTACCCACGCATTTCACTTTTAATTTTTCCCACAGATCTTTTGCATTTTTATACTCAATCAGGGAAATTATATCGTCTCTAACAGACTGGTGGAGTAATGCAACACACTTTTGTTCAGCAACAAAGCTTTCCACACTATCATTGCCTTCTAGATTTTCAAAATCCGATCTTCCGATATTGTAGCCATTCTTTAAGCTTTTCCAGCTTGTATACGCGAATGCTTTAAGCCATTCTTCAAATGTTGTCGCCCACTTGTTGTAATCTTCAATAGCCATCAACTTGGGCGGCTTGTTGTATGTTCCGTATGCGCTGTCTACACTCATTGCATCAGACAAAATCTTCTTTACACTCGGTGTTGGTGTAGTTTCATTCGTATTACTTGATGTGCCATCTCCCGAACCACTGGTGAATGCAAACACGTCACTGAATGGATTCATGAAATCATCCATCTTTCAAATACCTAAAACAATCAACAATCACTTAGAACAATTCTTGAAAACAGCTTCAAATGAAATCAATACAAGCGAAATTATGATTTCAAGCGAAATCACAATTCAAGCGAAATCAATACACGATATTAAGCTTTCACACGAAATTACCAAACGATATCTAATTCCGTGCGGAATTAGATTAATCTAAAATGAAATTAAGTCTCTTGGAACGAAATTAGTAATTTCGTTTGAATGTTTCAAACGATATTAAATCTCGTGTGAACTGAACAACAACTTTCAAGCGAAATTATGTCCAAACTTGTTATCCCGTGCGGAATTGCAATGATGATGTCAGCAATATCGAACAGTTGTTCAAACGAAATTAACCATTTTTATCAGAGTTTGTTCGAATTAAGGTCCAAAACTCTCAAGAGTTAGTTAAAACTATGTTTTACGTGATATATGTGAGTTTTAAGCCATTTCAACCATTAAATTTTGCTCAAATCAGAAAAGGAGTAGAAGTGAGAGAATCCAATGAAATCAAGCTGAATTGGTATGAACTCCTCGTCCCAAGCTCTGATACCACTTGTTGGATCGACCGTGTGACCCTAACGAGTCAATCTGAAGAGTTCAACATAAAAAACAAAGGCGGAATCAATGAAATTGACGTAACACAACTTGTTTTCCTCTAATTATCTTCTCATTAACTGATTCTGAACTTTTACAGATTCAAATGACAAACGGACAGCACCTCGGCTCTGAATCACACACACTAATTCTATGTGGAATGACACAACAGGACATATATATATATACATGGCTCATAATTCCGCACGAACTGTCTGAAGCGGAATTACATGTTCACACGATATTACTTAATTCTGTGCAGAATTAGTAATCTCGCATGAAACACTAATTCCATATGAAATGACATATGCTCATTTCATGCGGAATTACCCCAATATACTATTTTCTCGTATTCCGTGCCCTGATTTATCTAGTACAATACAAGACTCAATAAAGACGAAGTTAACAGACATCAGTACACCAACAATAGTCGTTTTACCTCTCATTTTTGGGCAAGTTTCCAAAAGGCAATGGGAACTAAGTTGAATCTAAGCACAGCTTACCATCCTCAAACGGACGGATAAAGCGAAATGACAAGTCAGACAATGGACACATGCTTAGAGCTTGTGTAATTGATTTCTGAGGTAATTGGGACGATCACTTACCTTTTATAGAATTTTCTTATAATAACAGTTATCACACAAGTATCAATGTTGCACCCTTCGAAGCACTTTATGGACGAAAGTGCAGAACCCCAGTCTGTTGGGCAGAAATTGGGTAAAAGAAACTATATGTACCTGAGATAGTGCAGGAAACAACCGACAAGATCATTCAAGTCAAGGAACGACTGAAAGCAGCACGTGATCGACAGAAGAGCTACGCTAATAATAGACGTAAGCCGTTAGAATTTCAGGTAGGTGACAAGTTATTATTAAAAGTCTCTCCTTGGAAAGGAGTGGTAAGATTCATCAAAAGAGGGAAGCCAAGTCCCAGGTATGTTGGACCTTTTGAGCTTATTAGAAAAATAGGACCTGTAGCTTATCAGCTACAACTGCCAGAGGAAATGGCAGGAATACATGATGTATTTCATGTATCTAATCTCAAGAAATGCTTAGCTGATGAATCACTTGTAATGCCTCTTAAGGATATCGAAGTAAATGAACAACTTAAATTTATAGAAAGGCCTCTACAGATTGAAGACAGTAAAATTAAGAATCTCAAGCATAAGATATTAGTTCTCGTCAAAGTAAAGTGGGACTCCAAAATAGGACC
Organism: Helianthus annuus; assembly: GCF_002127325.2. NCBI lineage: Eukaryota > Viridiplantae > Streptophyta > Magnoliopsida > Asterales > Asteraceae > Helianthus > Helianthus annuus. Next base: position 22,853,988 of record NC_035433.2, read on the forward strand.
TGAGTACACATGGGAGCTTGAATCAGAAATGTAAAGAAAATATCCACACTTGCTCCAGTAGATCTCGAGGACGAGCTCTAAAACAAGGTGGGGAGGATATTGTAGGACCGGTTTTTATACCGTTCGATTGCGTAACGAACGTTCGACGTGCGGAATCCGTGAACGTGCGTGACCGAACACACAATAACGTACTAGAACCGTGAATCTATTGAAAGAGATGACGTGTACAAGCAACGAGAATCACGTAGAGAGTACTTTCTCTCTCTAGACTTTCTCTCTCTAGACTTGAATCTCCTAAATCACCAAATGAGCAAAAGTCTTTAACTTTAAACCTAAAGCTCCTATTTATAGGCCTGGGAATTAATGAGATTTCTCATTAATTACCAAAATGCCACCTTGCTAATTCTATCTAAATATTACAATAAAAGCTTGATTTCTTCGGTTTCTCGCTACGGCTCGAATTGACGAAGGCGATAGACATTAATGCACTAACAGTCTCCCCCTTGGATATTGCCGCAGTCAATCTCGTAGCGTCTTGTCTTTTTCTGTTTCACGAACAGAATCCCCGTGGATCTGTTTTAAGACTCAGTTGCTCTCCCTCTCAGCAGTCTCTTACTTCAAGCTCCCCCTTTCGTCAAGCTTCCGTGCTTTTAGGATCGACGCCTGGCTTTCTGTAGCAACAGAATCAGAAACCTACACATCTCAACCTCTCGTAAGACAAAATAATTTTGACTCTAAAAGAATTCACTCAAAATTCTCAAACAAATAACACACAATATTGTGATTCAAATTAATGAAGCAACTAAACATTTGAGGATTATCTTCCAACTTCTCATCATCTTAACCAAACCAATTGTTCATCTTTTTTAGCCTTTGAGATTTTGAATATCAGCTTTTCAACAACAGTTGTCGAAAATCTTTTTGGATTTTTTCAATAATATGAAACATAAGTGCAAAAACAAAATTTAAATGCAGAAATAAAATATATAAAAACACTATTTTTGTGAGTTTGTGTAAGAGGATCATATCAGTTTTTGAGACAAATCACTAGCACCATTAAGCTTTAAACATTTTAAGTTCTAAACGATTCACATTGATTGACGATATAGTTGTCCTCTTAAGCTCAATCTAAAAACTTTCGAAATGCTTACCGATACGTTAAGGTATATTAATCTTGCACTCAATTCTACTGGACCCCACGATCTCAGCATATCCCCTCATCATGCAATATACTAACTCAAGTAATGCCTTTAAACTTTCATCAACTGTGATATGTGCGAAAACAAAGCAGAATGTTTAAACATTAACAATCAGGTCGATACTTCCGTATACGCAGAGAAAGTCCAATGTTTAAACAAAATAAGAAAAATAAAACAAGTTGAAGTTGTTTAGGCTTTAACCACCAGGTCGATACTCCCGTATACGAAGAGGAGGTCCAAATCTTAAACGAAACACCAAAGAAAATAAAGCAGAACGTTTAGGCAATAACATCCAGGTCGATACTCACGTATACGCAGAGGATGTCCAATGCTTAAACAAAATAAAGAAATAAAACAAGTTTAAATCTTTGCAAAATGAAATGCATAATCACAGTGACTTTTTCCGCAGGTTGTGAAAGTTCACAAACTGACCGGTTTTTATGCTCTTTTAGCATTCAGCGATTACTGAGTAGGCACACAATCAAGAAGGACAAAACTAAGTACTATGCTTTCAATCATGTTTCCCACTAGAACTAGGCTTTTTCATTTAAGTTTGTATCGTTATCGCAAATCTATTAGTCTAGCTGAGCCTATCGTCACATCTTTAGTGAGACCGTTTATCACATTTGACATTTCATTTCTTTAGCGTGCTGTGATAGTCCACTGATGTACAATCATTTCCTCTTGTTTCAACAAAACTCATTTTTGATTTTTAATGTTTTTGACTTTTTCAAATTTTGTATTTTTTAAAATTTTTCTCCCCCTAAAATCAAAATATGTTTCAATTTTGATTTTCTGGGAAAATTTGAAAACAAATAAAGCAGTAAACTATACAAACAAAGTGACAAACTGATGAGAATTGCTTCAATTCGCCATCCACTTGGCTTAAACAATCAGAACTCCCCCTGACAACAAACTATTTTCCCATTATGATTTCAAAACACTTAAGTTTGTTTTAATCAAAATGGATTTTCCGGAAAATTAGTTTTATTTGTCTTTTCACAAATTCGGGGTTCTTTCATCACATTGTTTTCCTTTAATCACTTGTAGATTTATCACAAAAACAATTTCCAATAATCATATCACTTGTAAGATAGTCAAATCAAGTACAACTGAATGTACTTGATTAACCACTTGTAAGTCGAAATATCACAGTTACCAACCCGTGAATTTCTCAAGAAAGATGCCGATTCCTACTCCCCAATTACCAACATGGGTGTTTCGGCAAGTCAGGTTTTTCATTTAAAAAGTTTCACCCAAGCCTGACGGTCCTTGGGTGCTTTTGAATTCTCGTTCAACAATGGTGGAAAATTTGCATCATCCATTGTTAAACCAGAATTCTCTACTTTTACCTCATCAACTGGCTCCTCTGGCTTTGATGAACCAGAATCATTGCCTGAACGTGGCTTGTCTGACTTTGATGGGCCAGATTCATTGCCGACATGTGGCTCCTTTGTTTTCACAGAAACAGATTCATCGCCAAGAAGTGAAAATTTCACTTTCTTTGTTTTGTTAATCTTCTGATTAACAACTTTGTCTTTCTTCAAAATTCCTTTCTCTTCTGTCCTCAGATTTGTATCTGATGAATTCGTTTTGCAAGATTTATCATTCTTTGAAAAGCAAGACGATTTATCAGAACTGCTGTTTGGTTTTTCTGATGTACCCGAGGACAAAATCTTCTCTAGATACTCTCTCGCTTTTGTCCTCTTCTTCCTCAGTCTGTCTTTCCGCCCTTGTGAAAGCTTCACTTTCTGTTTTTGAACTTTCTGTTCTTTGGGCTTTACTTCGACTTTGACTGATTTCTTTGCCATTTTCTGAGATTCAACCCTCGATCTTTCATTTGATCTCATTGGGCAATCTCTGGCAATGTGACCTTTGATTTGGCATTCATAACATCTTCTTGTCTCAAATCTCTGTCTCTGGCAGTTAACAGCAATGTGTCCTTGAAAACCACATTTGTAACACACTCTTTTATCGTACCGTTTGTAACAACCCGCACTCTCGTTGACGAGAAAAGGGTATTTTGGTAACACGCGTATTTATTAATATCGGTAATATTATTATTATTATTATTATTATTTGCGAAATAATAATAACACGCGAAGAGTGATTTATTTAGTTACTAATTTAGACAATATGATCGGGTATGTTTGTTTAAGCGAGTCGTGTAAAATTTAACGAACTCACACACTTGGGCTAGGCCCAACCCAACTAACCTAAACCTAAAACCCGAGCCTATTTAAATAACTTATAAGCCCCACCCTTATTTTTATAAAAACCCTAATGTCCCATATCTAAACACTGTAACCGAGCATATTGATCCCCCTTCCCCATTCTCTCCTTTGTGTGATCATGACCTTCGTCGATCAGAGATGGATTCCGGCGCCCCTCTCTTTCGGTCCGACAGGCACACCTTCCTCCTTCTCCACGCTAACATGCAATCACCGGAGATTCACTCTGACCAGTGACAAGCAACAGCCACACCTCCGACTAAACGACACTCCCTGCCTTACCTCGTTTCTCAAACCGCACACCCGTTTTCCCCGTACACAATCCTCCCAAACTTCACACCCACACCTTTTCACCTTCAAAAATAACTACCACAGCCCCACACTCATCGATTAGAAGAGAGAGAGATAGAGAGAGTCGCTAGAGGTGTAGCATCACCACCGCTCACGGTGGCGCTGTGGAAGCGACGGCGGTGGAACCCCATCAGCAACAGCAGGCGGCGTAGCGGTGGTCGTGTATTTCGGGTCAGCGGTGACGAGATGATGGTGATGATTATTCTGGTGGAGCTCGGTAGTAGATCTCGAGAACCCGCAAGGATCACCCGATTACATGGATATGGTTGACCAACTTAGGACAAATGCTTTATCTACCGAGCAAAGCAAAGGTGAGTTCACACTTTCCACAAGGCATGGGATTCCCAAGGGTTGGGAATGGGTAAAGGATTTAAACTGAAACCACGTGATATCCTTGTTTGGGACACGTACACACCCTCTTCATTGAAGGGTGACAACACGTGATAAAAATACAATCGGAACCTACGTAATCTCCTGGTTTGGGGATTACGTACACACCCTCTTTACTGAAGGGTCACCACACGGATACTAGACCAAAACTCTCTATCATGAAGTCCCTCCTTTTTATATCGACTTAATCGCCGGGCCAATGGCGAGCGGGTCATTAGTTAGATAGTGCTATTTAGGTCTGACAAGCCTCACACCGTGCCGCAGAGGACGGGCGTGAACTAATGGATCTGGGCACTAGTCAATGATGATAGACATTGACGTCAGGGCACCAACTTACTTTAGTCAGTGGTCAATATGGTAAACGGGTCTAGTGGTTAACATGGGGAAGCCCCCACCAACTATGGATATGTTTGGGAAACAGGGTAAACGGATTAACTTACAACGTACAAACAAACTCCTGGTTTTTGAAACAACTTAACAATGAACACCAACTGTGAACTCGCTCAACTTTGTTGTTGACTCGTTGTTACATGCCTTGCAGGTCGTTAGGTACTTTTGGAGCTTGTACGAGCAGGAGGAGTCGTTGTGGAGCATGGATGGTTGTGTGCCATGTTACATTTAGACTTGTTTAACTTATATTTTGGTTTTACGTTTTTATGCTTCCGCTATTTAACTTGAACTTGGTTAACTCGTTTTTGAACACCAATTATATTGCGTGGTTGGATTTTATTTATTTTAATTACATTGTTCAATATGATTGGTGGCTTGATCCTGGTCAGTCACGCCTCCATGCGGTGATACTCCGCTTGTGTATTTTGGGGGTATGACAGATTGGTATAAGAGCCATTGGTTATAGTGAACTCGGTTTTAAAAAGGGAAAAAGCTTTTTAACAAAACCAGACTATAACCTGTACAGTGCCCAACAATCCACAACGATGCTTCACTCCACGTGCAAGGCTCAACACTTTAGGTGATGTGATTTAAGTTCATATTGCCTACTTGTTAGATCACTTTTGTGGAATGTGCTGTTTATAGTATGTTTATTTAGAGTAATAACATGCTGCCTGTTAGCCCTACTGCATCCTTTATGACACACAATGGTTTAATTATTTGACAAGTGGTGGTCAAACCCCTTTCTGATTTCTCATCACCCTGCTACGACAATCGTATATGCGTTCTATCTATTCATACGCTATCACGACCTGACGTCGCCATTTGACCCTCCGTACATTCGGTTTGTACGTCAACATTCACGAAGACCAGACCTGGCTTAAACAAACTCGGGGTTAGGAGAACTGTACCCACACATCCCTGTTGACGAACCTCGTCATCTTCACCGGTCTTCATTACAAGAAACGAAGCAGCCACGGTTACACGCGTTTGTCGTTTTGCAACTCGCAACCCTACCAACCAAATTCGGTTCTTGACAATTGATATACTTCCGTGACCATGATGCAACGAACCTCCCTTTTTGTGCCGTGCCGCCATACCTCACTACAAGAATTGCTTCTAAGCAACAGGATTCTTGGTTGAATCCTTCGGTTATTGTTGGACCCCTGTTTTCGCTCGATTCTTCGCATGAACCTCATTAATTCCCAGTTTCTTCGATTGGAAACTGATTTAACGAAACGCTAACAACCATACCACAATTTTCACCGATCACAAGATTACCCCCCTCCCCAAGCATTGTAAGTTATCTATAGATCGAGTTCCTCGGAACTCACTTCATGCCATCGTTTACGAAAATTCTTTCAAGTAGGGGATGATGTGATACCCGGCCCTCACAGGGTGAACACAAACCCCGTTAACTCCATTAACTTATATATAATCGCTTAAGCGTTTTGTTTAAGTTCGGATATACCAGGTGTCTCACAAATTTCACATACACTCATAACACAGTATTCTGAGCAAATAGATATAATTTATGTGATATTTCCTGCTAGGTGAAATAAGTATAAACTACGTGAAAAAAATTCATGTTATGAGAATTACGTGAGTTTATATGCCACATGATTTTATGTGCTATGTGATTTGTAAGCTTCGTTTTGTGAACTTTGGTGAAACTATGTGTATTTATGTGTAACAATAAATTATTAACAAAATCTATAAATAAAAACGCATCGTATATCATAGCTTAAATTTCGAGGACGAAATTCTTGGAACATGGGGAGAATGTAACAACCCACACTCTCGTTGACGAGAGAAGGGTATTTTGGTAACACGCGTATTTATTAATATCGGTAATATTCGCAAATAATAATAACACGCGACGAGTGATTTATTTAGTTACGTATTTAGATAATATGATCGGGTATGTTTGTTTAAGCGAGTCGTGTAAAATTTAACGAACTCACACACTTGGGCTAGGCCCAACCCAACTAACCTAAACCTAAAACCCTAGCCTATTTAAATAACTTATAAGCCCCACCCTTATTTTTATAAAAACCCTAATGTCCCATATCTAAACACTGTAGCCGAGCATATTGATCCCCCTTCCCCATTCTCTCCTTTGTGTGATCATGACCTTCGGCGATCAGAGATGGATTCTGGCGCCCCTCTCTTTCGGTCCGACAGGCACACCTTCCTCCTTCTCCACTCTAACATGCAATCACCGGAGATTCACTCCGACCAGTTGTGACAACTCGTACTTACCGTCTATTATATACGTGTAACTATATGAACTATTGCGATTAAGTGATTGATTGAATGATACGTATTACGTGAATTATGTGATTTAGTGTTATAATTATCGAACCACACCGAACACAAACCCACTCGGTCCATTTAGTGGACTCGAGACCATGAGAAAACCCATGTGGGGTTTCGGCCCACATCCCCTACGTATTTATACACATACACATCTTAGGGTTTTAGTTTTACAATCTTTGCAACCACAAAGCAACACACACACAAACTCTCTCCCTCTCTCTCTCGGAATCGTCTCTCTCGGACCGGAGATCGCACCTTTGAAGTTCTCGGCTCCGTCTTTGTTTACATCTCGGTTAGCATCAACCTTTTGATTACGTGTTTATATGTTTTGTTAAGTAAACGGATTTACATGATTATTGTTTATAATCGGATATATGAAGGTTATGTTTGCCATGCTAGATGATTTATCATGTATGACATTAGGAATTGGATGTAATCGGCTGTTTAGTATTGTTAAATCAGATTATGTTAACCGGCTGCATGCTTACGAATAAATCGGACATGTTATATATTGTTAAGATATTGTTTATGCAATGAATTGATTTGAGATCATGTAAATTGGTATTGGGTAGTCTTGTTTGATCGAGATTATGCGGCATGATTGTTAAAGAATTCTGTTAATAGATGATGATAATAGGAAACTGTTTGAATACGGTTGAATTTGGAATTAAAACTGATTTGATCTGTTTTCCGAAACTGCTGATTATGTTTGCTGAAATCACGGTGATGATTGATTAAGATTAAGGAAATCAGCTACATACTTGGTTGCGACACATGGTTGCGAATCGAGACCATAGTTGCGGGTCTAGTTGCGACTCGTAACCATCACACTAGCACACAATCAACACAAGCCGAAACCATGGTTGCGAGTCCCGTTGCGACTCGTAACCAGACCATGACGAACCGAGACCACCTGTTGCGACTCGTAACCCGGTTGCGACTCGAGATCATTAGTTGCGACTCGTAATCCCAGTTGCGACTCGAGACCAACATACACGTACACTGTTTTGGGCTTACATTGTCACAGGCCCAATCTATTGGGCCAAATGATTGAACTTATAACTGTTATGTGATTAGATCTATGTACTGGACAGCATACGTGATTCTTGCCATGATTATATGTGTAAACATACGTGTAACTTATACGTGCAATAGTTGAGTACGAACCTAACTTGCATAAGTAACCATGATAGGACGTGGTTGATTCCTTACTTGTATACTTGAGCATTTTATTGTCTGCCGAGCAAACCCAGGTGAGTTCACACTCCTACTAAGGCATGGGATTCCCGGGTCGTGGGAATGGGATAAAGATTACCATTTACTAAGAACGTACATATGCTTTTCCTAGACTATCACCTACCATGATCCTCGGATGTCAGGACGGTTCCGTAGGTCAGAATAACACCTACGTGGTCATATGCCAATCACTGCCTCGGATGTCAGGCACGCACGTAAAACCTACGTGTACGCATTACTTACTTCTATCCTCGGTACAAAGGATACGTACGTGAAACCCATGTACACCCCCGCGTCTCCTATCCTCGGTTGTGAAGGATACGTGCGTAAAACCTACGTACACCCCATACGCGCTACTGTTCTCGGAAGAAGAACAGGGATGATACGAGTAGTTGATACGAATAGTCTAGTGGTCACATAACATGGGAAGCCCCCACCTATACAACTTACTATCGGCCCAGTAGAGCCACCCGTTACTTACTGTTACGCACTTACTTACTGTGAACTCGCTCAACTAGTTTGTTGATCATTCTGTTACATGCCTTGCAGATCATTAGGTACATGGAGCTTGCACGAAGAGGAGCCGGTCGTTGTGGACAGGGATCGTTTTACTTTGTTAGACACTTATGACATTTCAGTATTTTTAACCTGAGTTTACAACAAATGCTTCCGCTACTTAAACAATGCTTGGTTTGGAAACATCGATCATGTCATGATGAACTACTTTAATAACTTTTATTACTATTACATGCTATGTTTGATATGATTGATGGCTTGATCCTGGTCATGTCATGCTCCCAAACGGTGGTACTCCGCGGGTGGATTTTGGGGGTGTGACAGATTGGTATCAGAGCCATTGGTTCTCTTGGTTTTAATATGGGAAAAAGTTTTTATTAAAACCGGACTATAACCAGAACAGTGCTCTCAACGATCCACAACGACGCTTCGCTCCACGTGCAAGACTCGACATTTTAGGTAATAAGGTTTATGTTTATTGCCTACTTGCTAGAATTACTTAGAACTTTGCTCGTGGTATGCTTAGACTACAATGCTCACTATTTGCTATTGCTTGAGAAACCCTTACGTGCTTACACTTTTCTGTCATCGCACTATTCGCGAACTTTTCTCACCTATTTCGCCTTTGACATGAAGATCAATGGCTGGAAGAATTAACATGACACAAGCCCAGTTAGAGGCTCTTGTTCAAGCCCAAGTTGCTGCGGCAGTTGCAGCAGCTCAAGCAGGTAGTATATCCTGCAGTATAGGCACACACTAGGATCTTCAGATCCTACATTTACACTCGTATTTAACTTCGTCCTATTCGTACACAATAGGTCAACACGCGCAGCAGCCTGTCTGCACATTCAAGAACTTTATGGACTGCCGTCCCGGCACGTTCAGCGGCACAGAAGGAGCGGTTGGACTCCTCCACTGGTTCGAGAAGCTAGAATCAGTATTCGAAATGTGTGAATGCCCTGAGGCACGCAGGGTGAAATACGCCACCCGCACTTTAGAAGGAATCGCGCTAACCTGGTGGAACGCGCAGGTGCAAATTCTGGGGTTGGCAGCTGCTAACGCCACACCCTGGAACGATTTTAAGGAACTCATCAAGCGTGAGTATTGCACGCGTGAAGATATTCACAAGCTAGAAGACGAGCTGTATAATCTGAAAATGGTTGGGTCGGAGATTGAAGCGTATACGAAGCGGTCAAACGAGCTGGCCGTGCTGTGTCCAACTATGGTGGACCCTCCATACAAGCGTATCGAGATGTATCTCAAGGGGTTGGCACCAGAAATCCAGAGCCACGTTACCTCGGCTAACCTCGACAACATCCAGGAAATCCAGCGTCTCGCTCATCGCATCACCGATCAGGCAGTGGATCAGAATAAACTGCCTAAGCGTGTCAGCGCTACTGCTACAGTCACCCCTTCAGCTACTCCCGTTACTCTCAGTGACAACAAGAGGAAATGGGAGGGGGATTCAAGCAAAGCATCAGTTTCGGTTCAGTCCCAGAATCAGCAGCGAAAGACCGACAACTATCAAAGCCCTAACCAGCAATCGTCAGGTAGCCACAGGCAGGGTGGATATCGCGGAAATCTTCCAAAGTGCAACAACTGCAACAGGCACCACAACGGTCAGTGTACCAAGGGTCGTTGTCAAAGATGCCTCAAGATGGGTCACGAGGCCAAAGACTGTAGAAGCCTTCGTCCTGCGAACCAAAATCAGCAGCAGCCTCACGCTCAGCCTAACCAACAACAGGGCAACAAGGGATGCTACAATTGTGGTGCTGAAGGCCACATCAAGAGACACTGCCCACAGCTCAACAGGAACCAGAACAACAACAACAACAACAATCAGGGCAATGGCAACAACACCAATGGGGGAAACAACAACGGCAACGAGGCAAGGGGCCGTGCATTCGTACTAGGTCGTGGCGACGCAGTGAACGATCCCAACGTTGTTATGGGTAAGTTTCTCCTCGACAATATTTACGTTACTGTTTTGTTTGATTCGGGTGCGGATACAAGCTATATGTCTGTGAAAATGTGTCAACTGCTAAAACGTGCACCAACACTTTTACCCACCAAACATGTAGTAGAGTTAGCTAACGGTAAAAGTCTAGAAGCCATGCACGTAGTTCAGGGTTGTAATCTTATCCTAGCTGGTCAAGCCTTCTCTATTGATCTCATTCCCATAGTTTTGGGTAGTTTCGACGTCGTGATTGGGATGGATTGGTTATCCCAACACCAGGCAGAAATCTTATGCAGTGAGAAGATCATTCGTATTCCACGTTCTGGTCAAGAACCTCTCGAAGTCCAAGGCGACAAGAGTGGTGCTGTGGTTGGCATCATCTCATTCTTGAAGGCTCAGAAGTGCTTGCGTAAAGGTTACACAACCATTTTGGCTCTTGTTTCAGACACATCAGTAAAGGAAAAGAAATTGGAGGATATACCAGTCGTACGTAACTTCCCTCAGGTGTTTCCTGAAGATTTACCTGGCTTACCGCCTCATCGTCAGGTTGAATTTCAGATCGAGCTCGCCCCAGGAGCAGCACCCATAGCTCGCGCACCATATCGTCTAGCTACATCAGAATTGGAAGAATTGTCAAAGCAGCTACAAGAGCTCTTGGAAAAGGGCTTCATTCGTCCAAGCTCTTCGCCTTGGGGAGCTCCAGTGCTTTTCGTGAAAAAGAAAGACGGTACGTTCAGGATGTGTATAGACTACAGGGAATTGAACAAGGTGACGGTGAAGAACCGTTATCCTCTTCCACGCATAGACGACTTGTTCGACCAGTTGCAAGGGTCGTGTTACTATTCGAAGATAGACTTAAGGTCAGGGTATCATCAGCTGAGAGTCCGGGATGAGGACGTCTCCAAGACAGCCTTCAGAACTCGTTACGGTCACTACGAGTTCCTTGTCATGCCGTTTGGGCTTACGAACGCGCCTGCTGTATTTATGGATCTTATGAACAGGGTGTGCAAACCCTATCTCGACAAGTTCGTCATAGTATTCATCGACGACATCCTGATTTACTCCAAGAGTCAGGAGGAACACGAGCGACACCTACGCCTTATATTGGAACTCCTTCGGAAGGAACAGCTGTACGCCAAGCTTTCAAAATGCGACTTCTGGCTTCGTGAAGTCCACTTCTTAGGCCACGTGGTAAACAAGAATGGGATTCACGTCGATCCATCCAAGGTAGATTCGATCAGAAATTGGCCTGCACCGCGTACACCGACAGAAATACGCCAATTCTTCGGTTTGGCAGGCTACTACAGACGGTTTATTAAAGACTTTTCAAAGATCGCGCAACCACTTACGCTACTGACACAGAAGGGTGTCACCTACCGTTGGGGCAAAACGCAGGAAACTGCTTTTCAGTATCTAAAGGATAGGCTTTGCAGCGCACCTATTCTTTCATTGCTAGAAGGCACAGAAGACTTCGTAGTATATTGTGATGCATCCATCCAGGGTCTTGGATGTGTGTTGATGCAACGTGATAAAGTGATAGCCTACGCTTCTCGGCAACTCAAGGTTCACGAACGAAACTACACGACGCACGATCTAGAGCTGGGAGCTGTTGTTTTCGCGCTTAAGATATGGCGACACTACCTGTACGGTACCAGGTGCACGATTTACACCGATCACAGGAGTCTCGAGCATATCCTTAAGCAGAAGGATTTGAACATGCGTCAACGACGATGGGTCGAGTTACTTAACGACTACGAATGCGCCATCAAGTATCATCCAGGCAAAGCCAATGTTGTGGCTGACGCCCTCAGTCGGAAAGACACTCTACCACGGCGCGTGCGAGCGCTACAGCTTACGATACAGTCTAGCCTCCCTACACAGATACGAAAAGCTCAGGTAGAAGCATTGAAGCCTGAAAACGTCAAGGCTGAAGCCTTACGCGGTTCACGACAACAAATGGAACAAAAGGAAGACGGCGCCTACTATGTAACGGGCCGGATTTGGGTCCCTCTCTATGGCGGTTTACGCGAACTTGTAATGGATGAAGCTCACAAGTCTCGCTATTCGGTACATCCAGGGTCGGATAAAATGTACCACGACATCAGCACTACTTATTGGTGGCCTAGCATGAAGGCCCACATCGCTACGTACGTTGGAAAATGTTTGACCTGTGCGAGAGTCAAGGTTGAATATCAGAAGCCAGCTGGTCTACTTCAGCAGCCTAAGATACCACAATGGAAATGGGAAGAAATTTCCATGGATTTTGTTACAGGCTTACCTAGATCTCAGCGTGGGAACGATACAATATGGGTCATAGTTGATCGACTCACCAAGTCTGCACACTTCCTACCGATTAAGGAAACGGACAAGTTCTCCACTCTCGCAGACGTCTATCTTAAAGAAGTTGTTTCGAGGCACGGAGTGCCCACCTCTATTATTTCGGATCGCGATGCACGATTCACGTCAGAGCTATGGCAAGCAATGCATAAATCTTTCGGCTCACGATTAGACATGAGCACAGCATATCATCCTCAGACGGATGGGCAGTCTGAGCGAACAATCCAAACACTTGAAGACATGCTTAGGGCATGCGTTATCGATTTCGGCAACGGCTGGGAAAAACATCTCCCTTTGGTGGAGTTTTCGTACAATAACAGTTACCATACCAGCATTCAAGCCGCTCCATTCGAGGCATTGTACGGACGTAAATGCCGGTCACCTCTCTGTTGGGCAGAGGTGGGGGATAGTCAGATTACGGGTCCAGAGATTGTAGTGGACGCCACAGAAAAGATAGCACAGATACGGCAACGCATGGCGGCAGCACGCGACCGTCAGAAAGCCTACGCGGACAAGCGTAGAAAGCCTTTGGAATTTCAGGTCGGGGACCGGGTATTATTGAAAGTCTCACCCTGGAAGGGTGTGGTACGTTTTGGAAAAAGGGGCAAACTGAATCCGCGGTACGTCGGACCATTCGAAATCTTAGGAAAGATTGGCAAAGTAGCCTACAAGTTGAACCTACCAGCTGAACTCGGAGCAGTTCACAATGTCTTTCATGTATCGAACTTAAAGAAGTGCTTATCGGATGAAACCCTCATCATTCCTTTTAAGGAACTCACTATCGACGAGCGGTTGCAGTTCGTCGAGGAACCAGTTGAAATCACGGACCGGGATGTGAAGGTCCTCAAAAACAAGAGAATCCCTCTTGTTCGAGTTCGTTGGAACTCCAAACGTGGCCCAGAGTACACCTGGGAACGCGAAGACAGGATGACAGAAAAGTACCCCCAGTTATTCGAAACCAACGCAACCACTACTGAGGCTGAAGCTACTACTTCGGAATTTCGGGACGAAATTCCAGATCAACGGGGGGAGGATGTGACACCCCAGGAAAACCAGTGAACGCTATAACTTACCTAGCTTCCTCAGTGAGTGCATACCAAATTTCGGGACGAAATTTCCAATTAGTTGGGGATAATGTGACAACTCGTACTTACCGTCTATTATATACGTGTAACTATATGAACTATTGCGATTAAGTGATTGATTGAATGATACGTATTACGTGAATTATGTGATTTAGTGTTATAATTATCGAACCACACCGAACACAAACCCACTCGGTCCATTTAGTGGACTCGAGACCATGAGAAAACCCATGTGGGGTTTCGGCCCACATCCCCTACGTATTTATACACATACACATCTTAGGGTTTTAGTTTTACAATCTTTGCAACCACAAAGCAACACACACACAAACTCTCTCCCTCTCTCTCTCGGAATCGTCTCTCTCGGACCGGAGATCGCACCTTTGAAGTTCTCGGCTCCGTCTTTGTTTACATCTCGGTTAGCATCAACCTTTTGATTACGTGTTTATATGTTTTGTTAAGTAAACGGATTTACATGATTATTGTTTATAATCGGATATATGAAGGTTATGTTTGCCATGCTAGATGATTTATCATGTATGACATTAGGAATTGGATGTAATCGGCTGTTTAGTATTGTTAAATCAGATTATGTTAACCGGCTGCATGCTTACGAATAAATCGGACATGTTATATATTGTTAAGATATTGTTTATGCAATGAATTGATTTGAGATCATGTAAATTGGTATTGGGTAGTCTTGTTTGATCGAGATTATGCGGCATGATTGTTAAAGAATTCTGTTAATAGATGATGATAATAGGAAACTGTTTGAATACGGTTGAATTTGGAATTAAAACTGATTTGATCTGTTTTCCGAAACTGCTGATTATGTTTGCTGAAATCACGGTGATGATTGATTAAGATTAAGGAAATCAGCTACATACTTGGTTGCGACACATGGTTGCGAGTCGAGACCATAGTTGCGGGTCTAGTTGCGACTCGTAACCATCACACTAGCACACAATCAACACAAGCCGAAACCATGGTTGCGAGTCCCGTTGCGACTCGTAACCAGACCATGACGAACCGAGACCACCTGTTGCGACTCGTAACCCGGTTGCGACTCGAGATCATTAGTTGCGACTCGTAATCCCAGTTGCGACTCGAGACCAACATACACGTACACTGTTTTGGGCTTACATTGTCACAGGCCCAATCTATTGGGCCAAATGATTGAACTTATAACTGTTACGTGATTGGATCTATGTACTGGACTGTATATGTGATTCTTGCCATGATTATATGTGTAAACATACGTGTAACTTATACGTGCAATAGTTGAGTACGAACCTAACTTGCATAAGTAACCATGATAGGACGTGGTTGATTCCTTACTTGTATACTTGAGCATTTTATTGTCTGCCGAGCAAACCCAGGTGAGTTCACACTCCTACTAAGGCATGGGATTCCCGGGTCGTGGGAATGGGATAAAGATTACCATTTACTAAGAACGTACATATGCTTTTCCTAGACTATCACCTACCATGATCCTCGGATGTCAGGACGGTTCCGTAGGTCAGAATAACACCTACGTGGTCATATGCCAATCACTGCCTCGGATGTCAGGCACGCACGTAAAACCTACGTGTACGCATTACTTACTTCTATCCTCGGTACAAAGGATACGTACGTGAAACCCATGTACACCCCCGCGTCTCCTATCCTCGGTTGTGAAGGATACGTGCGTAAAACCTACGTACACCCCATACGCGCTACTGTTCTCGGAAGAAGAACAGGGATGATACGAGTAGTTGATACGAATAGTCTAGTGGTCACATAACATGGGAAGCCCCCACCTATACAACTTACTATCGGCCCAGTAGAGCCACCCGTTACTTACTGTTACGCACTTACTTACTGTGAACTCGCTCAACTAGTTTGTTGATCATTCTGTTACATGCCTTGCAGATCATTAGGTACATGGAGCTTGCACGAAGAGGAGCCGGTCGTTGTGGACAGGGATCGTTTTACTTTGTTAGACACTTATGACATTTCAGTATTTTTAACCTGAGTTTACAACAAATGCTTCCGCTACTTAAACAATGCTTGGTTTGGAAACATCGATCATGTCATGATGAACTACTTTAATAACTTTTATTACTATTACATGCTATGTTTGATATGATTGATGGCTTGATCCTGGTCATGTCACGCTCCCAAACGGTGGTACTCCGCGGGTGGATTTTGGGGGTGTGACACCAGTGACAAGCAACAACCACACCTCCGACTAAACAACACTCCCTGCCTTACCTCGTTTCTCAAACCGCACACCCGTTTTCCCCATACACAATCCTCCCAAACTTCACACCCACACCTTTTCACCTTCAAAAATCACTACTGTCACACCCCCAAAATCCACACGCGGAGTATCACCGCTTGGGAGCGTGACTGACCAGGATCAAGCCACCAATCATATTGAACGTGTAATTAATATTAAGTAAAATAAATGTAAACCATCCATTCAATACGATAGGTGTTCAAAACATAACCATAGTTTCAAAGTGTAGCGGAAGCATAGTAAATAAACCAACAATAGTTAATAGTTTTAAATGTCATAATAGTTCAACGTAGAAACCACGATCCTTGCCCACAACGACCCGCTTCTCCAGTGCAAGCTCCAAGTACCTAACGATCTGCAAGGCATGTAACAGAATGATCAACAAACTAGTTGAGCGAGTTCACAGTAAGTAAATGCGTAACAGTAAGTAACGGGTGGCTCTACAGGGCCAATAGTAAGTTATACAGGTGGGGGCTTCCCATGTTATGTGACCACTAGACTATTCGTATTATCCCTGTTCTTCGTCCGAGAACAGTAGCGCGTATGGGGTGTGCGTAGGTTTTACGCACGTATCCTTCATAACCGAGGATAGAAGTAAGTAATGCGTACACGTAGGTTTTACGTGCGTGCCTGACATCCGAGGCAGTAATTGGCATGTGACCACGTAGGTGTTATCCCAACCTACGGAACCGTCCTGACATCCGAGGACCATGATAGGTGATAGTCTAGGAAAAGCATATATACGTTCTTAGTCAATGATAACCTTTAACCCATTCCCACGACCCGGGAATCCCATGCCTTAGTAGGGGTGTGAACTCACCTTGGTTTGCTCGGTATGCTAGGTTATGCACTCACAAGTAATTAATCACGTCCTATTGTATGCACGTATAACAAATCAGTTCATGTTCGCAATGATACGCATGCAATCTAATGTCACATAGTGCTTGATAGCCAATACCATGCATCAATCATGTATCACATAACAGTCAGTTTGCATATCGGCACAACACGTATCATTTCACATTTAATCATCAGCTAGTGTACACGAATACAAATGTTAACATTCATCACCAAGCATGGCATGCCAAATAAATCAAGCATCATTCAAAGTATGTTCATAACCCCCCATTATCTTTCGACCCAACTGTTATCTTTCGACATATTAGTTATCACAGTTATCTTTCGGACCAATTGTTATGCTTCGAACCAAATGTCATCTTTCGACCACGCTGTTATCTTTCGGTCAACACTACTATGGTTCGGTCAATGCTATCCTTCGGTCAACACTACTATGGTTCGAAGGACAAGTATCTTTCGGTCACAACGACTATGTTTCGACTAACAAGTATCTTTCGGTCACAACTATGTTTCGAATAACTAATATCTTTCGATAAATATCAGTTACGTTTACTCAAGGTTTCCAAGTTTATCCGTGATTATCAATTAACACAAATTCAAGTATTCGGTTACCTCAGAATCGATCAAACAGGGAGTTTCATTTTAAACCTCATGAACCCTAATTTAACCACATGAACAATAATAACACTTAATCATATTATGTTCCGGTTCCATGAACAATAAAAATTCCGAATTGCATAATATCACAGCCGATCCACAAAACATTATCATTAAACATCATCACAACAGATCCGATTAACATACACATCCGATTAACATCCATATCCGATTAACATACATATCCGATTAACATCCATATCCGATTAACATACATATCCGGTTAACATACAAACAACATATTGCAAGACAATTGATAAATCATGAAATCATATACACTCAAAGCATCATCTACTAACATAAACAACATCACACACTAACCGGAAAAATCTGGATTACGGAACGAGATCTTCGAACAGAGAATGGGTCTGATATGCCGTCACACACACACAATGGAACTAGGGTTTTTGAAATAACTGTCGACTTACATGCATTCACGTATATAAAACGTATCACAGGAATGGGCCAAGCCCATCAGAAAGACTGGGCCGAAAGATGTCGAAGGATCCTATCTTTGTTCGAAGGATAGAGTCCTTGGTCGAAGGATATGTTTCGTGATCCTTCGAACCGAAAGTTGATCCTTCGAATCGAAGGTTATCTTTCGTGATCCTTCGATCTGTAAGTCATGTTTCGTGATCCTTCGAAGGTTGGACCTATCCTTCGAAGGATCTTTGTGTTTCTCACTAACAAGTTCACACATTTGACAAGTTTCACAAATACAACTAAACAATCAAACCATAAATAACTTCATGGTAATCAATACATGATCGTGCAATAAATACGAAGTAGAAATTTTGGAAATTTGAGTTGTCACATTATCCCCAACTTAAAAGAAATTTCGTCCCGAAATTTGGTACGCACTCACTGAGGAAGCTGGGTAAGTTACATCGTTCACTGGTTTTCCTGGGGTGTCACATCATCCCCCCGTTGATTTGGAATTTCGTCCCGAAATTCAGTAGTAGTAGCTTCAGCCTCAGAAGTGGATGCATTGGTTTCGAATAGCTGGGGGTACTTTTCTTTCATCTGGTCTTCGCGTTCCCAGGTATACTCTGGGCCACGCTGGGAGTTCCAACGAACTCGAACAAGAGGGATTCTCTTGTGTTTGAGGACCTTAACATCCCGGTCCGTGATTTCAACTGGTTCCTCGACGAACTGCAACCGCTCGTCGATAGTGAGTTCCTTAAAAGGAACTATAAGGGTCTCATCTGATAGGCATTTCTTCAGATTCGACACGTGAAATACATTGTGAACTCCACCGAGTTCAGCTGGTAGGTTTAATCTGTAGGCTACTTTGCCAATCTTTTCTAAGATTTCGAATGGTCCGACGTACCGCGGATTCAGTTTGCCTCGTTTACCAAATCGAACAACACCCTTCCAGGGTGAAACATTCAATAAAACCCGGTCCCCGACCTCAAATTCCAATGGCTTTCTACGCTTGTCCGCGTAGGCTTTCTGACGGTCGCGTGCTGCCGCCATGCGTTGTCGTATCTGCGCAATCTTTTCTGTGGCGTCCACTATAATCTCTGGACCCGTAATTTGACTATCCCCCACCTCTGCCCAACAGAGAGGTGACCGGCATTTACGTCCGTACAATGCCTCGAATGGAGCGGCTTGAATGCTGGTATGATAGCTGTTATTGTATGAAAACTCCACTAAAGGGAGGTGCTTTTCCTAGCCGTTGCCGAAATCGATGACACACGCTCGAAGCATGTCTTCTAGAGTTTGGATAGTTCGCTCAGACTGCCCATCCGTCTGAGGATGATATGCTGTGCTCATGTCTAATCGTGAGCCGAAGGATTTGTGCATCGCTTGCCAAAGCTCTGACGTGAACCGTGCATCGCGATCCGAAATAATAGAGGTGGGCACTCCGTGCCTCGAAACAACTTCTTTAAGATAGACGTCTGCGAGAGTGGAGAACTTGTCCGTTTCCTTGATCGGCAGGAAGTGTGCAGACTTGGTGAGTCGATCAACTATGACCCATATTGTATCGTTCCCACGCTGAGATCTAGGTAGACCTGTAACAAAATCCATGGAAATTTCTTCCCATTTCCATTGCGGTATCTTAGGCTGCTGAAGTAGACCAGCTGGTTTCTGATATTCAACCTTGACTCTCGCACAGGTTAGGCATTTTCCAACGTACGTAGCGATGTGAGCCTTCATACTAGGCCACCAATAAGTAGTGCTGATGTCGTGGTACATTTTATCCGACCCTGGATGTACTGAATAGCGAGACTTGTGAGCTTCATCCATTACAAGTTCGCGTAAACCGCCATAAAGTGGGACCCAAATACGCCCCGTTACATAGTAGGCGCCGTCTTCCTTTTGTTCCATGCGTTGCCTTGAGCCGCGTAAGGCTTCAGCTTTGACGTTTTCGGGTTTCAGTGCTTCTAACTGAGCAGCTCGTATCTGTGCAGGAAGACTGGACTGAATAGTAAGCTGTAGCGCTCGCACGCGCTTAGGTAGAGTGTCTTTCCGACTGAGGGCATCAGCCACAACATTGGCCTTGCCTGGATGATACTTGATGGCGCATTCATAGTCGTTTAGAAGTTCAACCCATCTCCGTTGACGCATATTCAAATCCTTTTGCTTAAGAATATGCTCGAGACTCCTGTGATCGGTGTAAATCGTGCACTTGGTACCGTACAGGTAGTGTCGCCATATCTTAAGCGCGAAAACAACAGCTCCCAGCTCTAAATCGTGCGTCGTGTAGTTCCGTTCATGAACCTTGAGTTGCCGCGAAGCGTAGGCAATAACTTTATCCCGCTGCATCAATACACAACCAAGCCCCTGTATCGATGCGTCACAATAAACCACGAAGTCATCCGTGCCCTCTGGCAATGAGAGAATAGGTGCGCTGCAAAGCCTATCCTTTAAGTACTGAAAAGCGGTCTCTTGCGTATTACCCCATCTGTAAACGACACCTTTCTGTGTTAGCATAGTAAGTGGTTCCGCGATCTTTGAGAAGTCTTTAATAAATCGCCTGTAGTAACCCGCCAAACCCAAGAATTGGCGTATTTCTGTCGGTGTACGTGGTGCTGGCCAGTTTCTGATCGAATCAACCTTGGATGGATCGACATGAATCCCATCCTTGTTCACCACATGGCCTAAGAAGTGGACTTCACGAAGCCAGAAGTCGCATTTTGAAAACTTTGCGTACAATTGCTCTTTTCGAAGAAGTTCCAAGATAAGACGTAAGTGCTGCTCGTGCTCCTCCTGACTCTTGGAGTAAATCAAAATGTCGTCGATGAAAACGATAACAAACTTATCAAGATAAGGTTTGCACACCCTGTTCATAAGATCCATGAAGACTGCAGGCGCGTTCGTAAGCCCGAATGGCATGACAAGAAACTCGTAATGACCGTAGCGAGTTCTGAAAGCGGTTTTGGAGACGTCCTCATCCCGGACTCTCAGCTGATGATACCCTGACCTTAAATCAATCTTGGAATAGTAACACGACCCTTGCAACTGGTCGAATAGGTCATCTATGCGCGGAAGAGGATAACGGTTCTTCACCGTCACCTTATTGAGTTCGCGGTAGTCGATGCACATCCTGAACGTACCGTCTTTCTTCTTCACAAATAACACTGGAGCTCCCCAAGGCGAAGAGCTTGGACGAATAAAGCCCTTTTCCAAGAGCTCTTGTAGCTGCTTCGACAGTTCTTCCAGTTCGGTTGGAGCTAAACGATACGGTGCGCGGGCTATTGGTGCTGCTCCAGGAGCTAACTCAATCTGAAACTCGACTTGACGATGAGGAGGTAAACCAGGTAAATCTTCAGGAAACACTTGAGGAAAATCACGCACAACTGGTATATCCTCCAGCTTCTTTTCCTTTGCTGATGCGTCAGTGACAAGTGCCAGAATGGCAGTATGTCCCTTTCGTAAACATTTCTGCGCCTTTAAGAAAGAGATGATGCCAACCACAGCACCACTCTTGTCACCTTGTACTTCGAGAGGTTCTTGACTGGAGCGAGGAATACGAATAACTTTTTCTTTGCATAAGATCTCCGCGTGATGTTGGGATAACCAATCCATACCGATGACGACGTCGAAACTACCCAAAACTATGGGTATGAGATCAATCGAGAAAGTCTGACCCGCTAGAACAATACTACAACCCTTGACTACCTGTGCGGCTTCTACACTTTTACCATTGGCTAGTTCTACGACGTGTTTGGTGTCTAGGGGTGTTGGTGTACGTTTTAATAATTTACTCATTTTCAATGACATATAGCTTGTATCAGCACCCGAATCAAATAAGACAGTAACATAAATATCGTCGAGAAGAAACTTACCCATAACCACATTGGGATCATTCACTGCGTCACCCCGACCTAGCACAAAAGCACGACCCCGAGCTTCGTTGCCATTGTTGTTGTTGTTTCCCCCGTTATTGTTGTTATTGTTCCCGTTGCCCTGATTGTTGTTGTTGTTCTGGTTCCTGTTTAGCTGAGGGCAGTGTCTCTTGATGTGACCTTCAGCACCACAATTATAGCACCCCTTGTTGCCCTGTTGCTTATTCTGCTGTGCCGGTGGCTGCTGCTGATCCTGATTCGCAGGACGAGGGCTTCTACAGTCTTTGGCCTCGTGACCCATCTTGAGGCATCTTTGACAACGGCCCTTGTTACACTGGCCGTTGTGGTGCCTGTTGCAGTTGTTACACTTTGGAAGGTTTCCTCGGTATCCACCCTGCCTGTGGCTACCTGACGACTGCTGGTTAGGGCTTTGATAGTTGCCAGTCTTTCGCTGCTGATTCTGGGACTGAACCGAAATTGATGCTTTGCTTGAATCCCCCTCCCATTTCCTCTTGTTGTCACTGAGGGTAACGGGAGTAGCTGAAGGAGTGACTGTAGCAGTAGCGCTGACGCGCTTAGGCAGTTTATTCTGATCCACTGCCTGATCGGTGATGCCATGAGCGAGACGCTGGATTTCCTGGATGTTGTTGAGGTTAGCCGAGGTAACGTGGCTCTGTATTTCTGGTGCCAAACCTTTGAGATACAACTCAATACGCTTGTATGGAGGGTCCACCATAGTTGGACATAACACAGCCAACTCATTCGATCTCTTGGTGTAAGCTTCGATTTCCGAACCAACCATTTTCAAGTTATACAACTCGTCCTCCAACTTGTGAATGTCTTCTCTAGTGCAGTATTCCCTCTTGATCAGTTCTTTGAAATCATTCCAGGGTGTGGCGTTAGCAGCTGCCAACCCTAAGATCTGCACTTGTGCGTTCCACCAAGTGAGCGCAATCCCTTCAAGTGTGCCAGTGGCGAACTTCACCCTGCGAGCCTCAGGGCATTCACACATTTCGAAAACCGACTCGAGCTTTTCAAACCAGTGGAGGAGTCCAACTGCTCCCTCCGTGCCACTGAACGAGCTAGGACGACAATCCATGAAATTCTTGAAGGTGCACCCAGGTTGTTGCTGAGCGGGTTGACCTATTGTGTACGAATAGGGCAAAGTTAAGTACGAGAATTAATGTAGGATCTAAAGATCCTAGTGTCTATACTGCAGGGTATACTACCTGCTTGGGCGGCTGCAACTGCCGCAGCAACGAGAGCCTCTAGCTGGGCTTGAGTCATGTTAATTCGTGCGGCCATTGATCTTCACATCAAAGGCAACATAAGTGAGAAAGGTTCGCGAATAGTGCGATGACAGAAGAGTGTAAGCACATAAGTATTCTCATGCAATGACAAGTTGTGAGCAAGGTAATGTAAGCATACTACGAGCAAAGTTCTATGCAAATTCTAGCATGTAGGCAATAAACATAAACCTTAGTACCTAGGAAGTTGAGTCTTGCACGTGGAGCGAAGCGTCGTTGTGGATCGTTGAGAGCACTGTTCTGGTTATAGTCTGGTATTAATAAAAACGTTTTTCCATATTAAAACCAAGTTCTCTATAACCAATGGCTCTGATACCAATCTGTCACACCCCCAAAATCCACACGCGGAGTATCACCGCTTGGGAGCGTGACTGACCAGGATCAAGCCACCAATCATATTGAACGTGTAATTAATATTAAGTAAAATAAATGTAAACCATCCATTCAATACGATAGGTGTTCAAAACATAACCATAGTTTCAAAGTGTAGCGGAAGCATAGTAAATAAACCAACAATAGTTAATAGTTTTAAATGTCATAATAGTTCAACGTAGAAACCACGATCCTTGCCCACAACGACCCGCTTCTCCAGTGCAAGCTCCAAGTACCTAACGATCTGCAAGGCATGTAACAGAATGATCAACAAACTAGTTGAGCGAGTTCACAGTAAGTAAATGCGTAACATGTCACACCCCCAAAATCCACCCGCGGAGTACCACCGCTTGGGAGCGTGACTGACCAGGATCAAGCCATCAATCATATCAAACATAGCATTTAATAATAAAAGTAATCAATGTAAATCATCGTGACATGATTGATGTTCCAAAACCAAATACTGTTTAAGTAGCGGAAGCAACATAAAGTAAACCCAAATTAAGTTATAAGTTCAATAATGTTCATGACCCATCTGCCACAACGACCTGCTCCTTCCCTGTGCAAGCTCCAATATGTACCTAAGGTCCTGCAAGGCATGCAGCAAATAATCAACAACTAGTTGAGCGAGTTCACAGAAAGTAAGTTCATAACATGCATAAGAATAGCTAGTGGGGGCTTCCCATACTAGTGTGTACTAAAGGTGGGGGCTTCCCATGTTCATCCTGGTCAATGAGGGCTTCTCATTAACGGTACTTACTAGACTAACTTCCGACCATGTGTTCTTCTTTACCGAGAACAGGAAAACGTACAGGGTCACGTAGGCTTTACGTAACGTGTCCTTCCCCGAGGACATGGTACGCGTGGGGACTACGTAGGCTTTACGCAGCGTGGCCTTCCGACCTGGAAGCCAGTGGATGGTATTGGGTTACGTAGGCTTTACGTAACGTGTCCTTCCCGACCCGGGAGACATATGGCAAATATACTGGGTTACGTAGGCTTTACGTAACGTGTCCTGTCTAACCTGAGGACGATGGTCTATAGTCTGGTATATGCGTAAGTACGAGTAACTCCTTTTACAATAACATATCCAACCCAATTCCCAACCCGGGAATCCCATGCCTTGGCTGTGTGAACTCACCTTGGTTTGCTCAGCAGATACACAAGGAATATAAGTAGCAAGTAAATGGTCACTCACGTCCTATCATGGTTATTATACGAGTCAGGTTCGTATATAGCACGTATATAGTAATCACGTATAGTCATGGCAAACATGTACGCACGTAAGCAGATAAGACATAGCATGCGTGATCCAATCGTCTAAATCCAACAATACCCGGCCCAATGACATAAGCAGCCCAATAACAAAACAAGTCCAGATTCTCAATCGGCCCAAAAGTAAACACATACAAGTCCCTTAATAAACAGCCCACATATCAAATCATTGGGCTCAATAGATTGGGCCCGTGACAGTGAAGGCCCAAGACCGTGAATGTGCAACGGTGGTCTCGACTCGCAACGGGGTTACGAGTCGCAACGAGGATCTCGAGTCGTAACGGGGGTCTCGAGTCGTAACAAGCGGTCTCGGTTCATCCTGGTCTGGTTACGAGTTGTCACACCCCCAAAATCCACCTGCGGGGTATCACCGCTTGGGAGCGTGACTGACCAGGATCAAGCCATCAATCATATTGAACATAGCATAATACAAATAAAGTAATACGTAAAACCCCATTCAATACAATTGACGTTTCAAAACAATCATAGTATCAGTAGCGGAAGCATAAGTAAATAACCCAAGTAAACCATAAGTTCAATTATTCGAAATGTTTAAACATAGCGTTCTTAACCCACTGCCCACAACGTCCCGCTCCTCCAGTGCAAGCTCCATAAGTACCTAAGGTCCTGCAAGGCATGCAGCAGATAATCAACAACTAGTTGAGCGAGTTCACAGTTTATAGTTTAGTTTGGGTAATAGTGCGTTTGTTCAATTAAGTTTCGTATCGTATCAGTTCCATCGCGGCCTCACAGGCATGTGTGCGAAGATTATGTTCGTTAGTTCGCGACCATAGTCTTTACCGACCAGGGTGTGTGCGAAGGCAGTTTATCAGTTCGTTCGCGACCATAGTCTTTACCGACCAGGGTGGGTGCGAAGGCAGTTGAGTAGTTCGTAAGCATCAACAGTTTAATCGTTCGTTACAGTATCAAAGTATGCACAAGTAATCATCCAACCCATTCCCACCCTGGGAACCCATGCCTTGGCTGTGTGAACTCACCTTGGTTTGCTCGGTATGCTAGGTTATGCACTCACAAGTAATTTATTCACGTCCTATCGTATGCACGTATAACAAATCAGTTCATGTTCACAACGATACGCATGCAATTTAATGTTCACATAGCAGTCAGTTTGCATATCAGCACGGCACGTAGTATTGCACGTTCATCACTAAGCATGGCATGTCAATTAGATCAACATATAATCAATCAGTCAAAGTATGTTCATAATCCCTAACATCCTTCGAATCCAGTCACTATCTTTCGACAACAGTAATCACAATTATCTTTCGGAAGCAATTATCACAATTATCCTTCGGACCAATGCTATGTTCCGAATCCTATGTCATCTTTCGGCCAACCTATCTTTCGGTCCAACTATCTTTCGGTCCAACTATCTGTCGGTCCAACTATCTTTCGATCCAATAATGGTTCGGTCAAACTAGTATCTTTCGGTCAAACTATGTTTCGAGCCATTGATATCTTTCGATACATATCAGTTACGGAATAGCAGTTACGTTTATCACGCAGCCAGTTACAGAAACAGAACCCTAATCATCTACAGCCGTCATCATCAATCATGCATGCCCAAACAAATGACAACAAGTACCAAATCTTAACAGTACATCTACATAACGAGTATCATACGAGCACGATTCCATAATCAACATCATCACAATATATATCCGATTAACATATACCTCCGATTAGCACCTATATCCGATTAACATTCATATTCAATTAACATACGTGCCTGGTTAGCATACAACATATAGCAATACTATCATACATATCCGGTTATCATAGCCGATCACAAATCATTATCATTGAACATCACGAAAACAGAAACGATTAACATACTAACAATATATTGCCAAACAATTTGTTAATCATGAAATCAAGGCATTGTAAACAACATCACACACTAACCGGAAATCTGAATTACGGACTGAAATCCTTCGAACAGAGAGTAGGTTTGCTATATGCCGTCACACACACAAGGAAACCGAAAGCTCTAGGGTTTTGCCGATCAAAAATGTTATTACGTAAAGTCTCTAATCCAACTTATATTAAATCGGCAGTGGGCCAAGGCCCATTTAAAATGACTGGGCCGAAACATATCGAAGGATATGTTTCGAGCGCGAAGGATATGTTTCGAGACCTTCAATCCGAAGGAGGACCTTTCGAATCGAAAGATATGTTTCGACATCCTTCGATTCATGCATCATGTTTCGTGGAACATCCTTCGTAGGTTGGGCCATGATTCACACTAACTAGCTAACATACAGTACAAGTTTCACAATATGGAACCCATTATACACAATCAAACAATTATGCACAATCAAGCAATCAAACATGTATATATATACTTTCATATCAATCAAATGTGCAATTAAGTAATTAGTCAAACACATGCTCGTGTAATACGTATGAAATCAATCTTAGAAATTCGAGTTGTCACATTATCCCCAACTTGAAAGAAATTTCGTCCCGAAATTTGGTACGCACTTACTGAGGAAGCTAGGTATCGTTCACTGGTTTTTCCTGGGGTGTCACACGAGTCGTAATCTGACTCGCAACCGTGATTGCGGTTCGTGCGGTTTGGTCTCGAGTGGGGTTCCGACTCGCAACAAGCGATGCCGAGTCGCAACCGTGTGTGTAACGACTTTCCTGATTTCATGCAATTCATTTAGGCAATTCAATCATCGTTGACAGTTTCCAAAAATCAATTATCAACAAACAGTTTCACCATTCAAGCAATCATCGATCAACAGAACAATTGTAACATCAAATCATATGAACCTTAATCAAACATATGAACCATATGACCATTCCTTAAATCATAACAACCCGTAATCGAGAACAATCTATCAAAACCCTTAAACATACCCGATTTAACAATCATATAGCCTATTAATGAATCATCAATATGTTTATTCAATCCTAGACTTAATCATAACAGCGGGTTATTATCATCATGCAATACCGGTTTGATTCTACATCATGCAACCTATAATTGATTCGTGTATGCAAGCCGATCAACAACACATTATTAACTACCATCAAAAACAATCATATGAACCTGAATCCTCGGTTAGCATGTACGTAACAATAGCAACAATATAAAACCAAAACATTCAATCAGCACACTAACACTAACCGGATGAAGGTAGAGGATCGATTTGTTTCACAAGCTTCAAAGTGTGTGTGTGTGCCGTCGGGTTCCAAGCAAGCCGAGAGAGAGAGCAAAGCTTCTAGGGTTTGTGTGTGTGTGTTCTTGTGTTGTAACAAATGAGAGGAAAACAAGACCCTTAGTTTTGGTATAGTGGTTGCGAGTGGGGAGTGGGCCGAGCCCACTCGGTTGCCTAATGGACCCGAGAACAAGGAGTGGCCCAAAGGGCTTTGTGTGGCCGGTTCACAAACATACGACATACATACACACATAATGCATATAACATAACATATATCATGAAATCAATTAATCATTCGGGTTTATAAAATCACATATCGTGCACAAACGTTACATCAAAGCAAGTCTAAAGTTCAAGTTGTCACATTATCCCCAACTAATTGGAAATTTCGTCCCGAAATTTGGTATGCACTCACTGAGGAAGCTAGGTAAACTGTACTGTTCACTGATTTTCCTGGGGTGTCACATCCTCCCCCCGTTGATCTGGAATTTCGTCCCGAAATTCCGAAGTAGTAGCTTCAGCCTCAGTAGTGGTTGCCTTGTTCCCGAATAACTGGGGGTACTTTTCTGTCATCCTGTCTTCGCGTTCCCAGGTGTACTCTGGGCCACGTTTGGAGTTCCAACGAACTCGAACAAGAGGGATTCTCTTGTGTTTGAGGACCTTCACATCCCGGTCCATGATTTCTACTGGTTCCTCGACGAACTGCAACCGCTCGTCGATAGTGAGTTCCTTAAAAGGAATGATGAGATTTTCGTCTGATAGGCACTTCTTTAGGTTCGATACGTGAAAGACATTGTGAACTGCCCCGAGTTCAGCTGGTAAATTCAACTTGTAGGCTACCTTGCCAATCTTTTCTATAATTTCGAATGGTCCGACGTACCGCGGATTCAGTTTACCCCGTTTTGCCAAAACGAACCACACCCTTCCAGGGTGAAACTTTCAATAAAACCCGGTCCCCGACCTCAAATTCCAATGGCTTTCTACGCTTGTCCGCGTAGGCTTTCTGACGGTCGCGTGCTGCCGCCATGCGTTGTCGTATCTGTGCTATCTTTTCCGTGGCGTCCACTACAATCTCTGGACCCGTAACCTGACTATCCCCCACCTCTGCCCAACAGAGAGGTGACCGGCATTTACGCCCGTACAATGCCTCGAATGGAGCGGCTTGAATGCTGGTGTGATAACTGTTATTGTAAGAAAACTCCACCAAAGGGAGATGCTTTTCCCAGCCGTTGCCGAAGTCGATGACGCATGCCCGAAGCATGTCTTCAAGCGTTTGAATCGTTCGCTCAGACTGCCCATCCGTCTGAGGGTGATAAGCTGTGCTCATGTCTAACCGTGAGCCGAAAGATTTATGCATCGCTTGCCAGAGTTCTGACGTGAATCGTGCGTCGCGATCCGAAATGATGGACGTGGGCACCCCGTGCCTCGAAACAACTTCCTTGAGATAGACGTCTGCGAGTGTGGAGAACTTGTCCGTTTCCTTAATCGGCAGGAAGTGTGCAGACTTGGTGAGTCGATCAACTATGACCCATATCGTATCGTTCCCACGCTGGGATCTAGGTAAACCCGTAACAAAATCCATGGAAATTTCCTCCCATTTCCATTGCGGTATTTTAGGCTGCTGAAGTAGGCCAGCTGGTTTCTGATATTCGACCTTGACTCTCGCGCAGGTCAAGCACTTTCCAACGTACGTAGCGATGTGGGCCTTCATACTAGGCCACCAATAAGTAGTGCTGATGTCGTGGTACATTTTATCCGACCCTGGATGTACCGAGTAGCGAGACTTGTGTGCTTCGTCCATCACAAGTTCGCGTAGACCGCCATAAAGTGGGACCCAAATCCGGCCCGTTACATAGTAGGCGCCGTCTGCCTTCTGTTCCATCTGTTGTCGTGAGCCGCGTAAGGCTTCAGCCTTGACGTTTTCGGGCTTCAATGCTTCTGTCTGAGCAGCTCGTATCTGAGCAGGGAGGCTAGACTGAATCGTAAGCTGTAGCGCTCGCACGCGCCGTGGTAAAGTGTCTTTCCGACTAAGGGCATCAGCCACAACATTGGCTTTGCCTGGATGATACTTGATAGCGCATTCGTAATCGTTTAGTAACTCGACCCATCGTCGTTGACGCATATTCAAATCCTTCTGCTTAAGAATATGCTCGAGACTCCTGTGATCGGTGTAAATCGTGCACCTGGTACCGTACAGGTAGTGTCGCCATATCTTAAGCGCGAAAACAACAGCTCCCAGCTCTAAATCGTGCGTCGTGTAGTTGCGTTCATGAACCTTGAGTTGACGAGAGGCGTAAGCGATAACCTTGTTGTCACACCCCCAAAATCCACCTGCGGAGTATCACCGCTTGGGAGCGTGACTGACCAGGATCAAGCCACCAATCATATTGAACATGCATTTAATATTAAGTAAAATAAATGAAAACCATCCATTCAATACAAAAGGTGATCAAACAAATCATCGTTTCAAAATGTAGCGGAAGCATAGTAAATAAACCAGTAGTAGCTAACAGTTTCAAGTGTCATAATAGTTTAACAGAAAAGTCACGATCCTTGTCCACAACGACCCGCTTCTCCAGTGCAAGCTCCAGGTACCTAACGATCTGCAAGGCATGTAACAGAATGATCAACAAACTAGTTGAGCGAGTTCACAGAAAGTAAATGCGTAATAGTAAGTTCGTTTGTAACAGGTGGCTCTACCGGGCCGATTGTATGTTCTATTGGTGGTGGTGTTCCACGTTACTGTGTGGTGGTGTTCCACGTTACTGTGTGGTGGTGTTCCACGTTACTGTGTGGTGGTGTTCCACGTTACTGTGTGGTGGTGTTCCACGTTACTGTGTGGTGGTGTTCCACGTTACTGTGTGGTGGTGTTCCACGTTACTGTGTGGTGGTGTTCCACGTTACTGTGTGGTGGTGTTCCACGTTACTGTGTGGTGGTGTTCCACGTTACTGTGTGGTGGTGTTCCACGTTGTATAACCACTAGACTACTCGTAACTATAGGTATCCTTCACAACCGAGGATAGTAAAGTGGTAGTCTAGGCATACTGTCAATAATGTATCTAATCAACCTTTCAATCCCATTCCCAACACCCCGGGAACCCCATGCCTTGGTAAGAGTGTGAACTCACCTTGGTTTTGCTCGGTATGCTAGGTTATGCACCCACTAGTAATCAATCAAGTCCTATTGTATGTACGTATGACAAATCAGTTTACGTTCAAAATGATACGCAATATCATGTATCAATCATGTATCATATAACAGTTAACTCGTTCATGCTATTCACGTAATTCATACGAATATATATACAGGATCATGCATCTCACAAAACTCAGACAAATCAGACAAGTATGGGGGGGGTCTCCCCTGTTCAGCACTCATACAACCTCAGACAAATAATCCGCACATAAATTCAGGCATGGTTGATCATATTAACCTCAGACCAAATCAAACCCAATAAACTCGGCCCAAATACAATTCAATTAAGTTCGGACCATAACAAACCAATTAAGTTCGGGCCAGTTATCAATACACATATTCGGACCAATTGCTTAACATAATAAATTCGGACAAGAGACCCAATTATATTCGGACAAGAGGTCAAATTCTTAAACTCGGACACGATCCAAATCCCTTTAAACTCGGACCATTGAAAGCCTTAAACTCGGTCCATTATCACTTATACTCGGACCATCAATCCCAATTAAACTCGGACCCTTCATTTAGTTAAACTCGGACCACTAGGGGTCCATTTATATTCGGACCATCATCACCAAGGAATTAAATTCGGACCTATATGGTAATCAATTAAACTCGGACCATGTTTAATACATTAAACTCGGACCATGGTTAGAAAATATACTCGGCCCACTAGTTAACATTTAAACTCGGACCACTAGCATTTCAATTAAACTCGGACTTTCAATTAACCATTAACTCAGACTATCATGCGTGAATTTCAATACAGAAGACGATCTAATCAGTTACGTTTTCATACGATTTCATTCAACAAACCCTAAATCAAAACATATGACGGCAGAATCATGATCAATCCATTCATGCTCAACAACAATCAAGCTAAATCATTATAGGAATCATCTATCAATCATACAACTATTCATTATCATCAATAGTTCAGAATCAAATCAAAATCACAACCCATCACATGAAGAACTAGGGTTTTCCAAGAACACAAGAATCAAGAAATCAATAAACAATCAACAATTATTCATAACAATGATTAAACAATTACCTTGAATGATTGTAGATGAGTAAAGTGATCAAACTCGTGATGATTATCTTGGTGATGATTGCTAGAGCCTAAGAAATGAGAGTACGTGCTTTTGTTTCTTGTGATGATTAGGGAATGATTAGTGAAAAAGATTAGGGTTTTAAGTGTTACAAGAATTTCACTAATTGTCCTCTACATCCTCAAGTATTACATTTTACAATAGTGCACCATTCCAATTAATTACACAACTTCACCACCAAGTTTACACATTTGACAAGTTTCACAAATAACAACCAACTATGCACAATCAAACAATCAAACATATATATAATTTCATGGCAATCAATACATGATCGTGCAATAAATACAAAATAAAGTCTTAGAAATTCGAGTTGTCACATTATCCCCAACTTAAAAGAAATTTCGTCCCGAAATTTGGTACGCACTCACTGAGGAAGCTAGGTAAGTTACATCGTTTACCGGTTTTCCTGGGGTGTCACATCATCCCCCCGTTGATTTGGAATTTCGTCCCGAAATTCAGTAGTAGTAGCTTCAGCCTCAGTAGTGGATGCATTGGTTTCGAATAACTGGGGTACTTTTCTGTCATCTGATCTTCGCGTTCCCAGGTGTACTCTGGGCCACGTCGGGAGTTCCAACGAACTCGAACAAGAGGGATTCTCTTGTGTTTGAGGACCTTACATCCCGGTCCGTGATTTCAACTGGTTCCTCGACGAACTGCAACCGCTCGTCGATAGTGAGTTCCTTAAAAGGAACTATAAGGGTCTCACCTGACAGGCACTTCTTCAGATTCGACACATGAAATACATTGTGAACTGCACCGAGTTCAGCTGTTAGGTTCAGTCTGTAGGCTAATGGGCCTATTCTTTCAGTGATTTCGAACGGTCCAACATACCGTGGATTGAGTTTGCCTCGTTTACCTAAACGAACCACACCCTTCCAGGGTGAGACTTTTAATAAAACCCGGTCCCCGACCTGAAATTCCAATGGTCTCTTACGCTTATCCGCGTAGGCTTTCTGACGGTCGCGTGCTGCCGCCATGCGTTGTCGTATCTGCGCAATCTTTTCTGTGGCGTCCACTACAATCTCTGGACCCGTAATTTGACTATCTCCCACCTCTGCCCAACAGAGAGGTGACCGGCATTTACGTCCTTACAATGCCTCGAATGGAGCGGCTTGAATGCTGGTATGATAGCTGTTATTGTAAGAAAACTCCACTAATGGGAGGTGCTTTTCCCAGCCGTTGCCGAAATCAATAACACACGCTCGAAGCATGTCTTCTAGAGTTTGGATAGTGCGCTCAGACTGCCCATCCGTCTGAGGATGATATGCTGTGCTCATGTCTAATCGTGAGCCAAAGGATTTGTGCATCGCTTGCCATAGCTCTGACGTAAACCGTGCATCGCGGTCTGAAATGATAGAGATGGGCACTCCGTGCCTTGAAACAACTTCTTTCATGAAGATGTCTGCTAGGGTAGAAGCTTATCCGTTTCTTTGATAGCCAAGAAGTGAGCAGACTTTGTGAGTCGATCAACGATCGCCCAGATAGTGTCATTCCCACGCTGGGATCTAGGAAGGCCAGTAACAAAATCCATGGAAATTGCTCCCATTTCCATTGTGGTATCTTAGGCTGCTGAAGTAGACCAGCTGGTTTCTGGTGCTCTGTCTTGACTCTCGCACAAGTCAAACATTTGTCGACGTAGGTTGTAACGTGGGCCTTCATGCTAGGCCACCAATATGTAGTTCTGATATCGTGGTACATTTTATCCGAACCTGGATGTACCGTGTAGCGAGACTTATGAGCTTCATTCAACACAAGTTCCCGTAAGCCGCCATATAGTGGGACCCAAATACGTCCTGTCACATAGTAGGCGTCGTCTTCCCTTTGTTCTAATCGTTGCCGTGATCCGCGTAAGGCTTCAGCCTTGACGTTTTCGGGCTTCAGTGCTTCTGTCTGAGCAGCTCGTATCTGTGCAGGAAGGCTAGACTGAATCGCAAGCTGTAGCGCTCGCACGCGCCGAGGTAAAGTGTCCTTTCGACTGAGGGCATCAGCCACAACATTGGCCTTGCTTGGATGATACTTGATGGCGCATTCGTAGTCGTTCAGTAGTTCAACCCATCTCCGTTGGCGCGTGTTCAAATCCTCCTGCTTAAGGATATGCTCGAGACTCCTGTGATCGGTGTAAATCGTGCACCTGGTACCGTACAGGTAGTGTCGCCATATCTTAAGCGCGAAAACAACAGCTCCCAGCTCCAAATCGTGCGTCGTATAATTCCGTTCATGAACCTTGAGTTGCCGAGAGGCGTATGCAATAACTTTATCCCGCTGCATCAATACGCAACCAAGCCCCTGTATCGATGCGTCACAATAAACCACGAAGTCATCCGTGCCCTCTGGCAATGAGAGAATTGGTGCGCTGCAAAGCCTATCCTTTAAGTACTGAAAAGCGGTCTCTTGCGTATTACCCCATCTGTAAACGACACCTTTCTGTGTTAGCATAGTAAGTGGCTGCGCGATCTTGGAGAAGTCTTTAATAAATCGCCTGTAGTACCCCGCCAAACCCAATATTTGGCGTATTTCTGTCGGTGTGCGCGGTGCAGGCCAGTTCCTGATCGAATCTACCTTGGATGGATCAACATGAATCCCATCCCTGTTCACCACATGGCCTAAGAAGTGGACTTCATGAAGCCAGAAGTCGCATTTTGAAAACTTGGCGTACAATTGTTCCTTTCGAAGAAGTTCCAAGATAAGACGTAAGTGCTGCTCGTGTTCCTCCTGACTCTTGGAGTAGATCAGAATGGCGTCGATGAAGGCAATGACGAACTTGTCTAGATAGGGTTTACACACCCTGTTCATAAGATCCATGAAGACTGCAGGCGCGTTCGTAAGCCCGAATGGCATGACAAGAAACTCGTAGTGACCGTAACGAGTTCTGAAAGCGGTTTTGGAGACGTCCTCATCCCGGACTCTCAGCTGATGATAACCTGACCTTAAATCAATCTTGGAATAGTAACACGACCCTTGCAGCTGGTCGAATAAGTCATCTATACGCGGAAGAGGATAACGGTTCTTCACCGTCACCTTGTTGAGTTCACGGTAGTCGATGCACATTCTGAACGTACCGTCTTTCTTCTTCACAAATAACACTGGAGCTCCCCAAGGCGAAGAGCTAGGTCGGATAAATCCCTTATCCAAGATTCCTGGTAGCTGCGTCGATAGTTCTTCCGATTCTGGTGGAGTTAAGCGATACGGTGCTCGAGCTATGGGTGCTGCTCCTGGAGCGAGCTCGATTTGAAATTCGTCCTGATGATGCGGCGGTAGACCAGGTAAATCTTTAGGAAACACCTGAGTAAAGTCGCATACAACTGGATGATCTTCCAACTTCTTTTCTTTCGCTGCTGCTGTGCTTGAGACCGAACGGTAGTTGAACTCTTGCTGAAATACCCATCCCTTTCCCGCTTGTTGTCATTAGGAGTAGCGGGAGTAGCAGAAGTGATAGCGGTAGTAATAGTGCTGATACAACTAGGCAGCCTGTTCTGTTCCACTGCCTGATCCGTGAATGTCTGGGGCATTATCGAGGTTAGCCGATGTAGCATGGCTCTGAACTTCTGAGGCTAGACCCTTGAGGTACAATTCGATACGCTTGTTTGGAGGGTCCACCATGGTTGGACACAAGATGGCCAGTTCGTCCGACCGTTTCGTATATGCATCAACTTCTGACCCCGTCATTTTCAAATGGTAAGGCTCCACTTCCAACTAGTATCTGTACTTGCGCGTTCCACCTGGTTAGCGCGATTCCTACCAAAGTACCAGTGGCGTACTTGACCCTGCGAGCCTCAGGGCGTTCACACATGAAGTTCTTGAATGTGCCACTGAATGTGCTTGGACGACAGTCCATGATGTTCTGGAATGTGTGCGTTCTGACCCGTTGCGCGAGAAAGATAGATC
Source organism: Helianthus annuus (assembly GCF_002127325.2). Taxonomy (NCBI): domain Eukaryota; kingdom Viridiplantae; phylum Streptophyta; class Magnoliopsida; order Asterales; family Asteraceae; genus Helianthus; species Helianthus annuus. The sequence goes on from NC_035433.2 coordinate 22,890,426, forward strand.
AAGGTTAAGCGCGAAAGTTGGGTCACGAGAGTAGGATCTAACATCCTAGAATAGGTCTGGGATAGCAGGTTATACCTCCTGCTTGTGCGGCTGCAAGTGCCGCAGCAACTTGTTCGTTAATGAGAGCCGTCAACTGGGCTTGAGTCATGTCAACACGTCCAGACATGATCGAACAGTAAAGGTAGCATAAGTAAGAATGGTTCACGAATAGTGCGATGACAGAAGAGTGTAAGCACGTATGTATTCTCATGCAATGACAAGTAGTGAGCAAAGTAATGTAAGCATACTACGAGCAAAGTTCTATGCAAATTCTAGCATGTAGGCAATAAACATAAACCTTATTACCTAGGATGTCGAGTCTTGCACGTGGAGCGAAGCGTCGCTGTGGATCGTTGAGAGCACTGTTCTGGTTATAGTCTGGTTTTAATAAAAACGTTTTCCCATATTAAAACCAAGTTCTCTATAACCAATGGCTCTGATACCAATCTGTCACACCCCCAAAATCCACCTGCGGAGTATCACCGCTTGGGAGCGTGACTGACCAGGATCAAGCCACCAATCATATTGAACATGCATTTAATATTAAGTAAAATAAATGAAAACCATCCATTCAATACAAAAGGTGATCAAACAAATCATCGTTTCAAAATGTAGCGGAAGCATAGTAAATAAACCAGTAGTAGCTAACAGTTTCAAGTGTCATAATAGTTTAACAGAAAAGTCACGATCCTTGTCCACAACGACCCGCTTCTCCAGTGCAAGCTCCAGGTACCTAACAATCTGCAAGGCATGTAACAGAATGATCAACAAACTAGTTGAGCGAGTTCACAGAAAGTAAATGCGTAATAGTAAGTTCGTTTGTAACAGGTGGCTCTACCGGGCCGATTGTATGTTCTATTGGTGGTGGTGTTCCACGTTACTGTGTGGTGGTGTTCCACGTTACTGTGTGGTGGTGTTCCACGTTACTGTGTGGTGGTGTTCCACGTTACTGTGTGGTGGTGTTCCACGTTACTGTGTGGTGGTGTTCCACGTTACTGTGTGGTGGTGTTCCACGTTACTGTGTGGTGGTGTTCCACGTTACTGTGTGGTGGTGTTCCACGTTACTGTGTGGTGGTGTTCCACGTTACTGTGTGGTGGTGTTCCACGTTGTATAACCACTAGACTACTCGTAACTATAGGTATCCTTCACAACCGAGGATAGTAAAGTGGTAGTCTAGGCATAGTGTCAATAATGTATCTAATCAACCTTTCAATCCCATTCCCAACACCCCGGGAACCCCATGCCTTGGTAAGAGTGTGAACTCACCTTGGTTTTGCTCGGTATGCTAGGTTATGCACCCACTAGTAATCAATCAAGTCCTATTGTATGTACGTATGACAAATCAGTTTACGTTCAAAATGATACGCAATATCATGTATCAATCATGTATCATATAACAGTTAACTCGTTCATGCTATTCACGTAATTCATACGAATATATATACAGGATCATGCATCTCACAAAACTCAGACAAATCAGACAAGTATGGGGGGGGGTCTCCCCTGTTCAGCACTCATACAACCTCAGACAAATAATCCGCACATAAATTCAGGCATGGTTGATCATATTAACCTCAGACCAAATCAAACCCAATAAACTCGGCCCAAATACAATTCAATTAAGTTCGGACCATAACAAACCAATTAAGTTCGGGCCAGTTATCAATACACATATTCGGACCAATTGCTTAACATAATAAATTCGGACAAGAGACCCAATTATATTCGGACAAGAGGTCAAATTCTTAAACTCGGACACGATCCAAATCCCTTTAAACTCGGACCATTGAAAGCCTTAAACTCGGTCCATTATCACTTATACTCGGACCATCAATCCCAATTAAACTCGGACCCTTCATTTAGTTAAACTCGGACCACTAGGGGTCCATTTATATTCGGACCATCATCACCAAGGAATTAAATTCGGACCTATATGGTAATCAATTAAACTCGGACCATGTTTAATACATTAAACTCGGACCATGGTTAGAAAATATACTCGGCCCACTAGTTAACATTTAAACTCGGACCACTAGCATTTCAATTAAACTCAGACTTTCAATTAACCATTAACTCAGACTATCATGCGTGAATTTCAATACAGAAGACGATCTAATCAGTTACGTTTTCATACGATTTCATTCAACAAACCCTAAATCAAAACATATGACGGCAGAATCATGATCAATCCATTCATGCTCAACAACAATCAAGCTAAATCATTATAGGAATCATCTATCAATCATACAACTATTCATTATCATCAATAGTTCAGAATCAAATCAAAATCACAACCCATCACATGAAGAACTAGGGTTTTCCAAGAACACAAGAATCAAGAAATCAATAAACAATCAACAATTATTCATAACAATGATTAAACAATTACCTTGAATGATTGTAGATGAGTAAAGTGATCAAACTCGTGATGATTATCTTGGTGATGATTGCTAGAGCCTAAGAAATGAGAGTACGTGCTTTTGTTTCTTGTGATGATTAGGGAATGATTAGTGAAAAAGATTAGGGTTTTAAGTGTTACAAGAATTTCACTAATTGTCCTCTACATCCTCAAGTATTACATTTTACAATAGTGCACCATTCCAATTAATTACACAACTTCACCACCAAGTTTACACATTTGACAAGTTTCACAAATAACAACCAACTATGCACAATCAAACAATCAAACATATATATAATTTCATGGCAATCAATACATGATCGTGCAATAAATACAAAATAAAGTCTTAGAAATTCGAGTTGTCACATTATCCCCAACTTAAAAGAAATTTCGTCCCGAAATTTGGTACGCACTCACTGAGGAAGCTAGGTAAGTTACATCGTTTACCGGTTTTCCTGGGGTGTCACACTTGTCGCGCTGCATTAACACACATCCCAGTCCCCGAATGGATGCATCACAATAAACCACGAAATCATCTGTGCCCTCTGGCAATGAGAGGATAGGTGCACTGCAAAGTCTATCCTTTAGGTGCTGAAAAGCAGTCTCCTGAGGCTCTCCCCAGCGATAGGTAACACCCTTCTGTGTCAGTAGCGTAAGCGGCTGAGCAATCTTCGAAAAGTCTCTAATAAACCGTCGGTAGTAACCTGCCAAACCCAAGAATTGGCGTATTTCTGTCGGTGTACGCGGTGCAGGCCAGTTTCTGATCGAATCTACCTTGGATGGATCGACATGAATCCCATCCTTGTTCACCACATGGCCTAAGAAATGGACTTCACGAAGCCAGAAGTCGCATTTTGAAAACTTGGCGTACAGTTGCTCCTTCCGAAGGAGTTCCAAAATAAGGCGAAGATGCTGCTCGTGTTCCTCCTGACTCTTGGAGTAGATCAGAATGTCGTCGATGAAAACAATGACGAACTTGTCGAGATAGGGTTTGCACACCCTGTTCATAAGATCCATAAATACAGCAGGCGCGTTCGTTAACCCAAATGGCATGACGAGAAACTCGTAGTGACCGTAACGAGTTCTGAAGGCTGTCTTGGAGATGTCCTCATCCCGGACTCTCAGCTGATGATACCCCGACCTCAAATCTATCTTCGAATAGTAGCACGACCCTTGCAACTGGTCGAATAAGTCGTCGATGCGCGGAAGAGGATAACGGTTCTTCACCGTCACCTTGTTGAGTTCACGGTAGTCGATGCACATCCTGAACGTACCGTCTTTCTTTTTCACAAAGAGTACTGGAGCTCCCCAAGGCGAAGAGCTTGGACGAATGAAGCCCTTTTCCAAGAGTTCTTGCAGCTGCTTTGACAGCTCCTCCAATTCTGATGGAGCTAAGCGGTATGGTGCGCGAGCTATGGGTGCTGCTCCTGGAGCGAGCTCGATCTGAAATTCGACCTGACGATGAGGCGGTAAGCCAGGTAAGTCTTCAGGAAACACCTGAGGGTAATCACGTACAATTGGAATATCCTCCAATTTCTTTCCCTTTGCTGATGCGTCTGTAACAAGAGCCAAAATGGCTGTGTGACCCTTACGTAAGCATTTCTGAGCCTTCAAGAAAGAGATGATGCCAACCACAGCACCACTCTTGTCGCCTTGAACTTCTAGAGGTTCCTGATCCAAACGAGGAATGCGAATAACCTTTTCGCTGCATAAGATTTCTGCCTGGTGTTGGGAAAGCCAATCCATCCCAATCACGACGTCGAAACTACCCAAAACTATGGGAATGAGATCAATAGAGAAGGCGTGGCCAGCTAGGATAAGATTACAACCCTGAACTACGTGCGTGGCTTCTAGACTTTTACCGTTAGCTAACTCTACTACATGTTTGGTGGGTAAAAGTGTTGGTGCACGTTTTAGCAGTTGACACATTTTCACAGACATATAGCTTGTATCCGCACCCGAATCAAACAAAACAGTAACGTAAATATTGTCGAGGAGAAACTTACCCATAACGACGTTGGGATCGTTCACTGCGTCGCCTCGACCTAGTACAAAAGCGCGACCACGAGCTTCATTGCCGTTGTTGTTGCCGTTGCCCTGATTGTTGTTGTTGCGATTCTGGTTCAATTGAGGGCAATCGCGTTTGAAGTGACCTTCAGCCCCACACTGGAAACATCCCCGGTTTCCACGCTGTGGCTGCTGCTGCTGCTGCTGGTTCTGTGGAGCGGGTTGTTGCTGCTGCTGATTCTGATTCGCAGGCCGTGGACTCCTACAATCTTTGGCCTCGTGACCCATCTTAAGACACCTTTGACAACGACCCTTGTTACATGGGCCGTGGTGATGCCTGTTGCAGTTGTGGCACCTAGGTTGACTACCCTGATATCTCCTCTGTCTGTGACTACCAGAGGATTGCTGACTGGGACTCTGATAGTGGTCAATCTTTTGCTGCTGAGCTTGTGGCTGAACAGATGCTGAACTTTTACTGGAATCCCCATCCCATTTTCTTTTACTGTCACCAGATGTAGCAGGAGTAACTGAGGTGGTGACGTTAGCAGTAGCATTAACACGCTTGGGCAGTTTATTCTGATCCACTGCCTGATCGGTGATACGGTGAGCGAGACGCTGAATTTCCTGAATGTTTTCGAGGTTAGCCGACGTCACGTGGCTCTGAATTTCTGGCGCCAATCCCTTGAGATACAACTCAATGCGCTTGTATGGAGGGTCCACCATAGTAGGACACAGAACGGCCAGCTCATTCGACCGTTTGGTATACGCTTCGATTTCCGATCCAACCATTTTCAAGTTATACAGCTCGTCTTCCAGCTTGTGAATATCTTCACGCGTGCAATACTCACGCTTGATGAGTTCCTTAAAATCGTTCCACGGGGTGGCGTTAGCAGCTGCCAACCCTAAGATCTGGACTTGGGCGTTCCACCAAGTCAGTGCTATCCCTTCCAAAGTACCGGTGGCAAACTTGACCTTGCGAGCCTCAGGGCACTCGCACATTTCGAATACCGATTCTAACTTTTCAAACCAATGGAGGAGTCCCACTGCCCCCTCTGTGCCGCTGAAAGAGTTTGGACGACAGTCCATGAAGTTCTTGAAAGTGCAGACTGGCTGCTGCGCGTGTTGACCTATTGTGTACGAATAGGACGAAGTTAAATACGAGAGTTAATGTAGGATCTAAAGATCCTAGTGTGTGCCTATACTGCAGGATATACTACCTGCTTGAGCTGCTGCTACTGCCGCAGCAACTTGAGCTTGAACAAGAGCCTCTAGCTGGGCTTGTGTCATGTTGATTCGTCCAGACATGATCTTCATAATAACAAGTAGCATACATAAGAATGGTTCGCGAGTAGGGCGATGACACAAAAGCGTAGGCATATAGGTGTTCTCATGTAATCAAGCATGTGTATCTAAGCGTAATGCGAGCAAAGTTCTAACAATTCTAGCATACAGGCAATAAACATAAGCCTTATTACCTAAGATGTCGAGTCTTGCACGTGGAGCGAAGCGTCGTTGTGGATCATTGAGAGCACTGTTCTGGTTATAGTCCGGTTTTAATAAAAACGTTTTCCCATATTAAAACCAAGTTCTCTATAACCAATGGCTCTGATACCAATCTGTCACACCCCCAAAATCCACCCGCGGAGTACCACCGCTTGGGAGCGTGACTGACCAGGATCAAGCCATCAATCATATCAAACATAGCATTTAATAATAAAAGTAATCAATGTAAATCATCGTGACATGATTGATGTTCCAAAACCAAATACTGTTTAAGTAGCGGAAGCAACATAAAGTAAACCCAAATTAAGTTATAAGTTCAATAATGTTCATGACCCATCTGCCACAACGACCTGCTCCTTCCCTGTGCAAGCTCCAATATGTACCTAAGGTCCTGCAAGGCATGCAGCAAATAATCAACAACTAGTTGAGCGAGTTCACAGAAAGTAAGTTCATAACATGCATAAGAATAGCTAGTGGGGGCTTCCCATACTAGTGTGTACTAAAGGTGGGGGCTTCCCATGTTCATCCTGGTCAATGAGGGCTTCTCATTAACGGTACTTACTAGACTAACTTCCGACCATGTGTTCTTCTTTACCGAGAACAGGAAAACGTACAGGGTCACGTAGGCTTTACGTAACGTGTCCTTCCCCGAGGACATGGTACGCGTGGGGACTACGTAGGCTTTACGCAGCGTGGCCTTCCGACCTGGAAGCCAGTGGATGGTATTGGGTTACGTAGGCTTTACGTAACGTGTCCTTCCCGACCCGGGAGACATATGGCAAATATACTGGGTTACGTAGGCTTTACGTAACGTGTCCTGTCTAACCTGAGGACGATGGTCTATAGTCTGGTATATGCGTAAGTACGAGTAACTCCTTTTACAATAACATATCCAACCCAATTCCCAACCCGGGAATCCCATGCCTTGGCTGTGTGAACTCACCTTGGTTTGCTCGGCAGATACACAAGGAATATAAGTAGCAAGTAAATGGTCACTCACGTCCTATCATGGTTATTATACGAGTCAGGTTCGTATATAGCACGTATATAGTAATCACGTATAGTCATGGCAAACATGTACGCACGTAAGCAGATAAGACATAGCATGCGTGATCCAATCGTCTAAATCCAACAATACCCGGCCCAATGACATAAGCAGCCCAATAACAAAACAAGTCCAGATTCTCAATCGGCCCAAAAGTAAACACATACAAGTCCCTTAATAAACAGCCCACATATCAAATCATTGGGCTCAATAGATTGGGCCCGTGACAGTGAAGGCCCAAGACCGTGAATGTGCAACGGTGGTCTCGACTCGCAACGGGGTTACGAGTCGCAACGAGGATCTCGAGTCGTAACGGGGGTCTCGAGTCGTAACAAGCGGTCTCGGTTCATCCTGGTCTGGTTACGAGTCGTAATCTGACTCGCAACCGTGATTGCGGTTCGTGCGGTTTGGTCTCGAGTGGGGTTCCGACTCGCAACAAGCGATGCCGAGTCGCAACCGTGTGTGTAACGACTTTCCTGATTTCATGCAATTCATTTAGGCAATTCAATCATCGTTGACAGTTTCCAAAAATCAATTATCAACAAACAGTTTCACCATTCAAGCAATCATCGATCAACAGAACAATTGTAACATCAAATCATATGAACCTTAATCAAACATATGAACCATATGACCATTCCTTAAATCATAACAACCCGTAATCGAGAACAATCTATCAAAACCCTTAAACATACCCGATTTAACAATCATATAGCCTATTAATGAATCATCAATATGTTTATTCAATCCTAGACTTAATCATAACAGCGGGTTATTATCATCATGCAATACCGGTTTGATTCTACATCATGCAACCTATAATTGATTCGTGTATGCAAGCCGATCAACAACACATTATTAACTACCATCAAAAACAATCATATGAACCTGAATCCTCGGTTAGCATGTACGTAACAATAGCAACAATATAAAACCAAAACATTCAATCAGCACACTAACACTAACCGGATGAAGGTAGAGGATCGATTTGTTTCACAAGCTTCAAAGTGTGTGTGTGTGCCGTCGGGTTCCAAGCAAGCCGAGAGAGAGAGCAAAGCTTCTAGGGTTTGTGTGTGTGTGTTCTTGTGTTGTAACAAATGAGAGGAAAACAAGACCCTTAGTTTTGGTATAGTGGTTGCGAGTGGGGAGTGGGCCGAGCCCACTCGGTTGCCTAATGGACCCGAGAACAAGGAGTGGCCCAAAGGGCTTTGTGTGGCCGGTTCACAAACATACGACATACATACACACATAATGCATATAACATAACATATATCATGAAATCAATTAATCATTCGGGTTTATAAAATCACATATCGTGCACAAACGTTACATCAAAGCAAGTCTAAAGTTCAAGTTGTCACATAACAGTAAGTAACGGGTGGCTCTACAGGGCCAATAGTAAGTTATACAGGTGGGGGCTTCCCATGTTATGTGACCACTAGACTATTCGTATTATCCCTGTTCTTCGTCCGAGAACAGTAGCGCGTATGGGGTGTGCGTAGGTTTTACGCACGTATCCTTCATAACCGAGGATAGAAGTAAGTAATGCGTACACGTAGGTTTTACGTGCGTGCCTGACATCCGAGGCAGTAATTGGCATGTGACCACGTAGGTGTTATCCCAACCTACGGAACCGTCCTGACATCCGAGGACCATGATAGGTGATAGTCTAGGAAAAGCATATATACGTTCTTAGTCAATGATAACCTTTAACCCATTCCCACGACCCGGGAATCCCATGCCTTAGTAGGGGTGTGAACTCACCTTGGTTTGCTCGGTATGCTAGGTTATGCACTCACAAGTAATTAATCACGTCCTATTGTATGCACGTATAACAAATCAGTTCATGTTCGCAATGATACGCATGCAATCTAATGTCACATAGTGCTTGATAGCCAATACCATGCATCAATCATGTATCACATAACAGTCAGTTTGCATATCGGCACAACACGTATCATTTCACATTTAATCATCAGCTAGTGTACACGAATACAAATGTTAACATTCATCACCAAGCATGGCATGCCAAATAAATCAAGCATCATTCAAAGTATGTTCATAACCCCCCATTATCTTTCGACCCAACTGTTATCTTTCGACATATTAGTTATCACAGTTATCTTTCGGACCAATTGTTATGCTTCGAACCAAATGTCATCTTTCGACCACGCTGTTATCTTTCGGTCAACACTACTATGGTTCGGTCAATGCTATCCTTCGGTCAACACTACTATGGTTTGAAGGACAAGTATCTTTCGGTCACAACGACTATGTTTCGACTAACAAGTATCTTTCGGTCACAACTATGTTTCGAATAACTAATATCTTTCGATAAATATCAGTTACGTTTACTCAAGGTTTCCAAGTTTATCCGTGATTATCAATTAACACAAATTCAAGTATTCGGTTACCTCAGAATCGATCAAACAGGGAGTTTCATATTAAACCTCATGAACCCTAATTTAACCACATGAACAATAATAACACTTAATCATATTATGTTCCGGTTCCATGAACAATAAAAATTCCGAATTGCATAATATCACAGCCGATCCACAAAACATTATCATTAAACATCATCACAACAGATCCGATTAACATACACATCCGATTAACATCCATATCCGATTAACATACATATCCGATTAACATCCATATCCGATTAACATACATATCTGGTTAACATACAAACAACATATTGCAAGACAATTGATAAATCATGAAATCATATACACTCAAAGCATCATCTACTAACATAAACAACATCACACACTAACCGGAAAAATCTGGATTACGGAACGAGATCTTCGAACAGAGAATGGGTCTGCTATGCCGTCACACACACACAATGGAACTAGGGTTTTTGAAATAACTGTCGACTTACATGCATTCACGTATATAAAACGTATCACAGGAATGGGCCAAGCCCATCAGAAAGACTGGGCCGAAAGATGTCGAAGGATCCTATCTTTGTTCGAAGGATAGAGTCCTTGGTCGAAGGATATGTTTCGTGATCCTTCGAACCGAAAGTTGATCCTTCGAATCGAAGGTTATCTTTCGTGATCCTTCGATCTGTAAGTCATGTTTCGTGATCCTTCGAAGGTTGGACCTATCCTTCGAAGGATCTTTGTGTTTCTCACTAACAAGTTCACACATTTGACAAGTTTCACAAATACAACTAAACAATCAAACCATAAATAACTTCATGGTAATCAATACATGATCGTGCAATAAATACGAAGTAGAAATTTTGGAAATTTGAGTTGTCACATTATCCCCAACTTAAAAGAAATTTCGTCCCGAAATTTGGTACGCACTCACTGAGGAAGCTGGGTAAGTTACATCGTTCACTGGTTTTCCTGGGGTGTCACAACTACCACAGCCCCACACTCACCGATTAGAAGAGAGAGAGAGAGAGAGTCGCTGGAGGTGTAGCATCGCCGCCGCTCACGGCGGCGGCTGTGGAAGCGACGGCGGTGGAACCTCATCAGCAACAGCAGGCGCCGTAGCGGTGGTCGTGTATTTCGGGTTAGCAGTGACGAGATGATGGTGATGATTATTCTGGTGGAGCTCGGTAATAGATCTCGAGAACCCGCAAGGATCACCCGATTACATGGATATGATTGACCAACTTAGGACAAATGCTTTATCTACCGAGCAAAGCAAAGGTGAGTTCACACTTTCCACAAGGCATGGGATTCCCAAGGGTTGGGAATGGGTAAAAGATTTAAACTGAAACCGCGTGATATCCTGGTTTGGGACACGTACACACCCTCTTCATTGAAGGGTGACAACACGTGATAAAAATACAATCGGAACCTGCGCAATCTCCTGGTTTGGGGATTACGTACACACCCTCTTTACTAAAGGGTGACAACACGGATACCAGACCAAAACTCTCTATCATGAAGTCCCTCCTTTTTATATCGACTTAATCGCCGGGCCAATGGCGAGCGGGTCATTAGTTAGATAGCGCTATTTTGGTCTGACAAGCCTGACACCGTGCCGTAGAGGACGAGCGTGAACTAATGGATCTGGGCACTAGTCAATGATGATAGACATTGACGTCAGGGCACCAACTTACTTTAGTCAGTGGTCGATATGGTAAACGGGTCAAGTGGTTAACATGGGGAAGCCCCCACCAAATATGGATATGTTTGGGAAACAGGGTAAACGGATTAACTTACAACGTACAAACAAACTCCTGGTTTGTGAAACAACTTAACAATGAACACCAACTGTGAACTCGCTCAACTTAATTGTTGACTCGTTGTTACATGCCTTGCAGGTCGTTAGGTACTTTTGGAGCTTGTACGAGCAGTAGGAGTCGTTGTGGAGCATGGATGGTTGTGTGCCATGTTACATTTAAACATATTGAACTTATATTTTGGTTTTACGTTTTTATGCTTCCGCTATTTAACTTGAACTTGGTTAACTCGTTTTTGAACACCAATTATATTGCGTGGTTAGATTTTATTTATTTTAATTTCATTGTTCAATATGACTGGTGGCTTGATCATGGTCAGTCACGCCTCCATGCGGTGATACTCCGCTTGTGGATTTTGGGGGTGTGACACCGTTCACCACTATCATACCAAACACTCAAATCCTAACACTGATTTGATTTGTAGTACTCATGACTTCTCCTATAAGATTGATTTGACGCTTGAGCACTGTGGTCAAACCTGCACCACTTATTACCAACTTTTTGTAAGTTTTGATTTTCCAATTTTTGTGGTTTTTTTATCACGATTGGATGATCGAACTGGTGAGCTTTTATTTTTGTTTTGAACATTTTTCGGCTTTTTAACAATTTGTTTTTGTTCCACATTCTTCTTTACAGGTTTTTGCGTTGAGCATTCACCTTTTTCAGTAGAATGTAAAACAGTTTCTTGAAACTTTTCTTTTAATTTCAAAAATATTTTCTTTTTCTCATCTTCATCATCAGCTTTCTCATCACAATCTTCAATTTTGACTATGTCAAAATTTGTGACATTGTCACTTATTGGAATAGAATTGATTGGTTTTGGACATACAAGATTTGGTAATGATGATGAAGTCACAAAACCTTTCAATTCCTTTTCAAGTTCTTCAATTTTGTTCCTTGAATTTTCAGCTTCTTTTTCAAGCTGAATAATTTTAGCAAGATGAGAATTTATTGCAATTTGTTTTTCAAGATTATTTTTACCAAAAATATCTTTCTCATCTTCTAAAATCTTTATTTGATTTTGAAGATCTTTTTCTTTTTCTTTTAAAAATTTGTTTTCCAATGTCAAACTCTCTAAATCCCTCAAGAGATTGGCATTTTCAGATTTCAGATTTTCACAATTTAAGCACTTCTCGATCATCTTTACAGCTTCAGCTTTCTTCTTAACCTTGATAGCTGAAATATTTTTAACCTGCTCCTCTTCCTCTTGAACAATTTCCTTGGATTTGAATTTTGCTTAATCAGTTGCTTCTTTACTCTTCTCTCTTGTATCAGACTTCAATTTTCTAATCTTTTGGATCTCAAGTTCTTGAGCTTGAATTTTCTCGACGAACGAGCTCAAATTGAAACTATAATATTCACCGCTCTTCTTCCAAGCTAACAAATACGTTCCCCACACATCAGTTGGTAAAGCATTCGCCAACTTATCAACCCATGTCTCATCCATTTGGTTAATGTTCAAACGCCCCATCTCTAAATATAACTTGACATACCTTTCGATCAACTCTTCAATTGATTCTCCCTTGATACCTGTAAAATTATCAAATTTTTTCATTGTAATATAAATCTCAGAACCCATATTTCGGTATTAAAAGATTTACAAAAACAAATTTTCAAACAATGCAAAATTTCACACAAACAAATGACTATCCGATTGAGTAGCAAAGATCAGGCAACAGTGGATCGAGTAGGAATTCGCTCAGGAAAATATCCGATGCTTCACTAATCACCTAGGATCACCTGCAAACAAACAATTAAACAAACTATCAGTTTTAAATGAACAGAATGCGTAAAAGTGAGTGTGTGAAATCAATCTAAGACTTGTTGTCGAAGATTCGCTGATTCGATTCAAAGTTGTTCGGGTGGAATCGTTGTATATGAATGATCCGGAAAATGGACAAATGTGACACGTCCTTTGAATGGGCTTAGAATGACTTGGGCCTAACGGATCTTCAAAACTGATGACCTATCAATTCCTAGAAATCTGTCAATGGGCCGATTGACAATTAATCAGATCAAATGCAATTTTGGGCCGATGATTTTTAATCTACTCTTTAATGCTATTGGGCCTTCCAATGTAAATTCAGTATTTCATGTGCCCGGTTTTAACATTTCAAACTAGATATTAGTGAATTGTTATTAAATTGGGCCGAATACCGATTTAATCTTCTCGTATCCACTGAACCGACAACAAATCAATTAAACTTCAAAACATTTTGATTGGACCACAAATTCAAAACAAATTCAGCTGATTGGGACGTTCAAATTAATGAGTTGTTGACAATTAATTTGTCCGATATATGAATCACATGGGTCAGTTAATATGAGTTATCTTGTCCTGACATCTTTTTGATGTTTCACATGCAAACATCTCTCCTATTGGGCTGTTGATTTAATTGGACAGTTAATATGAATATCGATCAGTGTAAACTTCACATGCAACCTTTTCAATTAAGCTAATGGCCGACAATTTATCACATGGGTTGATATTATACTGAATCTGACCGACAACACTGATGATAAAGCAATCTGTTCCAATTCTATTTGACCTCAAAGTCCACAAATTTACAAGTATTAAACTCTTTGATTTGACCGCAACTATTTAACACATATACTGACAATTTTAACTTGTGTTTGAAATTGATTGGCCCTACAGTATAGAATTGATCAAATAATTGGACCAAGACTGTTCAACAATTTTAAATGTTCGCACAATACGATGACAGTTCAAGCGATATCAGAATTGTGCACTATAGGCGAAATCACAAGATTGACATAAGAGCGAAATCACACTAGATTTACGAGCGAAATCAAATAATGACCAAATGAGCGAAATCACAATTTCAAACCAAAACTCTGATTTCGAGCGAAACCTCGCTGATAATGTGAAATCGGACAAAAAAACTGAAATTTCTCCTAAACGGCTAGGAGTTTGAATCTGAAATTTGGTAGGGTTGTAAATCAAGTGTTTTCGCACAACTTATCAAAAAATCAGCCGATTCGGACAGTAAAATCCCATTCAATTTGATGAATTGTTGATGCATTTATTGTCTATCGCCATCGTCAATTCGAGTCGTAGTGAAAAGCTGGAAGAAATCAAGCTCATAATGTCACAAGTAGATAAAATTAGCAAGGTGTCATTTTGGTAATTAATGAGAAATCTCATTAATTCCAATGTCATATAAATAGGAACTTTAGAATTAAAGGTTAAGACTGTTGAAGACTTTTGCTCCAGTTGATAGTGTTGGTGATTCAAGTCTAGAGAGAGAAAGTATACACTCCACGTGATTTTTGCTTGTACACGTCATCCTCATCAATAAAATCACGGTTCTAGTACGTTATTGTGTGTTCGGTCACGCACGTTCTCGGATTCCGCATGTCGAACGTTCGTTACGCAATCGAACGGCATCAAAACTGGTCCTACAAGTGGTATCAGAGCTAGGAGCTCGATTGCACGATCAAACGCATTGATTCGTACTAGATTTCAGTGAATTTCAGATCCGATTTCATCTATTTCTTCATTTTTTTCACGTTTTTTACTGAAAAACGTCAAATTGAACGGGTTTTTACGGTCCAAATCGTCTGAATTTTTGACATGTTGTGCGAAAATCATTGATTTACAACCCTACCAAGTTTCAGATCCAAATTCTTAGTCGTTTAGAAGTAATCGAGGTTTTTCTTTTCGTTTTTTGCGTCAAATTCAGGTCCGCTCAAACGAACCTGGATGGTTCGCTCATAGGGTTCGCTTATTGAGACTTTTAGTTGAGGTTCGCTTGTAGGTTCCGCTTATTAGGTCATAATATGGTTTCGTTTTTTTGTCATCGTGTGGTTCGCTCATAGGTGTAACATATAGATTCGCTTCAACGGTCAAATAAAATCATAAGACATCGCGTCTGATTGTCGGCCACATATAGATTCGGTTCAATTATAATTAGTTCGGCCCAATCAAAGTGTTCTGATATTTGATATTGTCTGACATTGTATTGATAATTGAAATTGTGTTGGCAAGAGTTAAGGGTTGCATGTGATGAGGGGATACGGTGTGGGACGCGGCAATGCTCGGCAAACGTGTTTGCCGATCGGCAAACACCGCCGCCGACAATCTTGCGACGCGGCAAACAAAACAATTCGGTGATGGATTGCCGATTCGAGAAGAAGAGAGAGAGTGAGGGAGCAGGAGAGAGAGAGGGAGTGTATGGGAGAGAGAGTGTTGTGGGGTGGGGTCCATGCCATCTCTCAACCAATCACACCTTTTTCCTTTTTTTTTTAAAAAAAGGTTTACCACTTCACCAAGTGTTTAAACCATTGCCAACACTTTTCACCAAAGTTTAAACACTTTTCACTGATTGACGTGGCACACTCTCATTGGTTGATTTTTTAGTTTGCCACTCCAAAGTGTTTAACCACTCCTTACACCCTGAAGTTGTCGGCTAAGTGACAATATGAAGGTTCAATCAGATTTGTTTAAAAAATAAAGGCCCAATCACTGTTGTCGGTCATTAATCATAGAATCCATGAAAGTTTTTGCATGTGATTTTTGAGGTCCAATGAGATGATTGTGGTGAAATGATTTGTCGGCTGTACATGTATATTAAAGGCTCATGTGATCAAGATATGGTTGGTTAAAACTTTGCAGCCACTAATTGTCCAATAACCTGATATGTGTCAAGTAAAAACAAAATTGTGGACAAAAAGTTTGAAGGCCCAATAGGATTAATTCGAGACTGTTGTTGTCGGCCATACTCAATTGAAAGATTCAATCAGAATTTGAATTGTATGTTGTTGTAGGTCACACACAGTTGAATGGCCCAATCAGAATATTTGATGCGTGAAGGCCCAGTCACATTGCGGCACAGTCACATTTTTATTGAACAAATTGTACATTAATCACATTGTGGCTCAGTCACATGGCTTAGTTACTTGATTGATTCACAAAAGTCAAAGTGGGTGGATTATTTGGTCCAATCAGCGATAATTGTCGGCAAATGTGATCAAATTGTTGTCGGCCCAATCATAGAGTATGAAAAGTGTGTGACCCAATCATATTAATTGGTTGTTAGTTACGGCCCTAATTACAATCGGAATAATATTCATTTTAAAGGTCCAATCAAAGAGCGATTTTAATGTTGTCGGTACATGTGAGTATATAAGCAAGCAATTGTCTCAATCAGTTTATTTGAAACACTAGAGTTGTAGGCTGCATCACATGTCCTTGTTACTTCATTAGTTTTGTGCGGCCCAATCAAGTTTTAGTTTAGTGGATTTGAATGCAAAAGTGAGGCCCAATCACAGTTTGTTTTAAAATACAATCATTGTCGGCCACCATTGAAAGTTGCATGTGATTTGTTTGCTAGCCACGAGATTAATAGGCTTGCATGTGTTTATGTTTTCATTCCTTTGAGAACAAGTTACAGCCCAAATTAAGAGTTGGTGTATAGAGTTGAAATCACTCAAAGTCCACATATCGTGGTTCATTCGATTTGGCCCATTCATTCAGTGATCTTAACTTGAACAACAGTGAAACGAGTTTGCGAATCTTTGACACGAGTCTTAGATTGACTTCATCAAACGTATACTTTTACGTATTGGTTTCGTTTTGAACTGATCATTTGTACGTTTGTTTGCAGGAGAAACGTGGTTTGCCAAACATCGGATACTCGTCCAAGCAAATTTCCAACCGATCTGTTGTTGCTTGGTTTTTGTCACTAAATCGGATATTCATCTGATTCAGTGATTTGACAAAGTGATTAAATTGGTTTTAGACTGTGTGAATTTCATAATTGATTGAAAATTCGTCATTGTGAATCTTTTGATACCAAAACATGGATTCTGAGTTTTAAACTGCACTGAACAAATTTGATAATTTTACAGGTATCAAGGGAGAATCAACTGAAGAGTTGATCGAAAGGTTTGTCGAGTTATATTTAGAGATGCGGCGTTTGAACATTAACAAAAGGGATGAGACGTTGGTTGAGAAATTGGCAAATGCTTTACCAAAGTATGTGTGGGGTACTTATTTGCTGGTGTTGAAGAACAGTTCAGATTATGTTAATTTGAACCCTAGTGCATTCGTCGAGAAGACTCAAGCTCAAGAACTTGAATTTCAAAAGATTAGAAAATTGAAGCCTGATTCAAGAGAGAAGAACAAAGCAGCAACTGATGAAATAGAATTCAAATCTGAGGAAAATGTTCAAGTGGTAGAGAAGCAGGTTAAAGAAATTTCAGCTATCAAGGTGGAGAAGAAAGCTAAAGCTGAAAAAATGACCGAGAAGTGCTTAGACTGTGGAAATCTGAAATCTAAAAATGCCAAACTCTTGAGGGATTTAGAGAGTTTGTCATTAGAAAATGAAAATCTTAAAAAATCAGAAAATGTTTTGAAAAATCAAAAACAAAATCTAGAAAATGAAAAAGTAAAAATTGAAAAAGATTTTCAATGTCAAATAAAAATTCTTGAAGATGGGAGAGATGTGTTTAGCAAAAACAACATCGAAAAGCAAAAAATGATAAATTCTCATCTTCAGAAGATTATTCAACTTGAAAAAGAAGGAGAACAAGCTCGAAAGAAAATCAACGAGCTTGAAAATAAATTGAAAGGTTTTGTGACTTCTTCAGCGTATGTGAATATTCCATGTCCAAAACCGATCAATTCTGTTCCAATAAGTGACGATGTCACAAACTTTGACAATGTCAAAGTTGAAGATTGTGATGAGAAATTTGATGATGAAAAAGAAAAAGTAGAAAAACAAAAATTGTTTTTGAAATTAAAAGAAAAATTTCAGAAAACTGTTTTACAATCGACTGAAAAGGGAGAATGCTCTAAGCAAAAACCTTTAAAGAAGAAAGTGGAACAGAAACAAAAAATTAAAAATGAGAAAATTTTACAAAAAGAAAATAAAAGCTCATCAGATCAATCATCCAATCGCAATCAAAAATCACAAAAATTGAAAAATGAAAACTCAAAAATTGTTGGTAATAAGTGGTGCAGGTTTGACCACAGTGCTCAAAAGTCAAATCTAGCAATCAAGAGGAGAAAGGAGTATCACCAAGCCAAACAATGCTTTGATTTGAGCATTTGGACTGAAAATGTTGATTGGTACGATAACAGAGTGTGTTACAGATGCGGCTATCAAGGACACATTGCTGTTAACTGCCAGAATTGGAGGTTTGAATCGAGAAGATGCTATAATTGTCAAATCAAAGGTAACATTGCCAGAGATTGCCCAAGGAAATCAAGTGAAAGATTGAGGGTTAATTCTCAGAAAGTGGCAAAGAAAACAGTCAATGTCAAGCCCAAAGAACAGAAAGTTCAAGAACCTAAAGTTCAAGAAAAGAAAGTGAGGCTTTCACAAGGGCAGAAAGACAAACTGAGGAAGAAGAGGAAGAAAGCACGAGAGTATCTCGAAAAGATTTTGTCCTCGGGTTCACCGGACAGATCGAATAAGAGTTCTGATGAATCAACTCCCTCGACTGCAAAGTCAAGCAAGACGAATTCATCAGATACAAATCTGAGGACAAAAGAGGAAAAGAAGAAGGTAAAAGTTGGTGGCAATGAATCTGTTTCTTCGGAAACAAAGGAGCCACATGTCGGCGATGAATCTGACGTGTCAAAGTCAGACAAGCCACCTTCAGGCGATGAATCTGACTCATCAAAGTCAGACAAGCCACATTCAGGTAATGATTCTGGTGTGTCAAAACCAGAAGAGCCATTTGTTGAGGTAAAATCTGAGAATTCAGGTTTAACAATGGATGATACAAATTTTCCACCATTGTTGAACAAGAATTCAAAATCACCCAAGGACAGTCAGGCTTGGGTGAAACTATTCAAATAGAAAAACCTGACTTGCCGGAACTCCCAGGTTGGTAATTGGGGAGTAGGAATCGGCATCTTTCTTGAGAAATTCACTTCGGTGATATTTCGACTTTCAAAAGATAAGTTAAGGACATTAAGTTGTACTTGATTCATCTTTCCTACAAGTGATTAAAGGAAAACAATGTGATGAAATAACCCCGAGTTTATGAAATGACACACAAAACTAATTTTCCAGAAAAACCATTTTGATTAAAACAAACTTAAGTGTTTTGAAATCATAATGGGAAAATAGTTTGTTGTGAGGGGGAGTTCTGATTGTTTATGCCAGGTGGATAGAGAATTGAAGTGATTCTCATCATGTTGTCAAGATTGTACAGTTTGTTTCAAATTTTCCCAGAAAATCAAAATTGAAACATATGTTAATTTTAGGGGGAGAAAAATTAAAAAAAAAATTAGAAAATTTGAAAATGTCAAAAACATTGAAAAATTTATAATCGAGTTTTTGTTGCATAAAAGAGGAAATGATAGTACATCAGTGGACTATCACAGCACGCTAAAGATATGGAATGTTAAATGTGATAAGCAATTTTATTGTGGATTTGTTAGTAAATTTTTACACATTCAGTAGATTGTTTTCGGGATATAAACGTAAAACGTCAAACTTGCTTATCTCGTGGGGAATATCTCTTGGATATATGAGTAACCCCCGAAATCTCGTTTGAAAGATTCTATAAGATGTCAAACTTTCTTATTTTGTGGGTAACATTTCACGGATATATGGGTAACCCCCGAAATCTTGTTTGAAAGGTTTCTCTTTCTGAAATACTAGGTTTGTTTATACTCAGTGATATCTGGGGTATTATCCCAGGACTTCTGCTGAATGGAAGTTCTGACCTTGTCCTCGGATAATACTTGCTGCAAATGCTTGAAACACAGCATAAGCCCTCAGCAAAATGAGACAATAAAATTGATCATTCTTGTTGTTGTAAAAAGATCCTCTAAAGGGGACACAAATCATGATCTCTCTGCTGAACGGTAGTTCTGACCTGAGCTCTCATGATTTCAAATCTAACCCTTTACAGATATCATCTTAGTATACTTACTTGTAATTCTGAATATTGAGATCTGGATACGGGAGTATATTCTGAAATGGGACACTCAATTAAGTTTGTAAGATTGAATATTTGAATCTGGATATGGGAGTATATTCAAGTGATGGGACACTCGAATAAGTTTAAGTATCTAAAACATTAATCTCGTATCTCGAATCAGTTAAACTTTGTGTAAAGATATATCTGACAATCTAGGTAAATTGTTTAGAGCTTACAATGTTCAAAGCTTAACTGTGTTAGTGATTTGTCTCAAAAACTGATATGATCCTCTTGCACAAACTCACAAAAAATATGTTTGTACATATTTCATTTCTGCATTTAATTTCTGTCAATGCATTTATGTTTCTTACTTTGAAAAATCCAAAAAGATTTTCGACAACTGATGGTGAAAAGCTGATATTCAAAATCTCAAAGGCCAAACAAGATGAACAGTTGGATTGGTTAATTGGTTTGAAATGTTGAATCAGAATTTGGAATGCTTCAAATTTTGAAAAATTTTAAATGTGAAAGATTCTCAAACGTTTAGTTGATTCATTTAGTTGAATCACAAGAGCTCTTGTAGTTGCTTAGACAGTTCTTCCAGTTCAGTTGGAGCTAAACGATACGGTGCGCGAGCTATGGGTGCTGCTCCTGGAGCTAGCTCGACTTGAAACTCGACCTAACGATGAGGCGGTAGACCAGGTAAATCTTCAGGAAACACTTGAGGAAAATCACGTACAACTGGAATATCATCTATCCTTTTCTCTTTCGTCGATGCATCAGTAACTAGTGCCAAAATGGCAGTGTGACCCTTTCGTAAACATTTCTGAGCCTTCAAGAAAGAGATGATGCCAACCACTGCACCACTTGTGACAACCCTCAAAATCCCATGTATTCCGTACAAATTATTAATGATAATTAAAGTGTCTGACGACTGTGTGGAATTACTTAACTGCTTTCTGATATCTGTGTTATGCTTACACGTATTTGTTAATATCCTAAGGAATATGCTAGGAATATGCTAGGAATATGCTAAGGAATATGCTAAGGAATATGCTAAGGAATATGCTAAGGAATATCCTAAGGAATATGCTAGGAATATGCTAGGAATATGCTAGGAATATGCTAGGAATATGCTTGGAATATGCTAGGAATATGCTATATGGAAGATCTTATAAATACCACCATTCCACCAAAACTCTCTTTCTCTCCTCTCCTCCCTAGCTCACGGCCGAGACCCCCCTTGAACACACCACCATTTTCGGCTCTTGATCTCCTCATTCCAAGCATACACAAGTCTTTCGGGTCACGCATAAGGAGTCTTGGAGCTAACGGAAAGCGAAGGACCTCGTTATCTTGCTTTTATCCACCACTTTTACGCCTTTGATCTTCCCTAGCCTTGTGCTAGTTGTAAGTGCTTCTAATCAACTTCTTGTTCATGTTTGATGTGGTTAATAAGAGATTAGTCGGTTAAAAATTATGAACATACAAGATCCAAGTCTAAAAGTCTACTAAAATGATGAACAAGGTGGTTAATGAATGAATATTAGTGTAAAGCATGTAGATCTTGTGTGATTATGATTATTGGTTGATGATCTGAAGTATTGCTGGATAATATTAATGTTTGATGTTGTTGTGAATACTAAACTTGTTAACGGTATCGATCGAACACGATTTAGAAGGTTAAACACTAAAAATCAGAATCTGTCCAAGTTTTACAGCCAACTTCAGTTGGCTGTAAACAGGTCATAAACCTAACGAAAAACTGATATTTTAAGTGTACAATGTGATTTTATGAAATACGGTTCTAATGGCACCGGAATCGTAATTTTTGGACTTCGTTTACTATTTTTAAAGTGTTAATTTGTAACAGCAACTTAAGCTGAATTTTGACAGCAATAAATGGTTGTCGTACTTTCAGTCATAACCTGAGTTTTGTGATGAATCGGACCATGAAATTTGTACAGTAGATGAAAACCGATGCATGTGTAATTACCCCACTGGAATTTCGTAAATCGGACACTCGATGAATTTTTAATAAATTGTTCCGTGGACTGTGGTCAGAAATTCATAAATCTGAGTTCAGTCCGGAATATGATTTTTTTATAAAATATTGGTAGTGAACCGGACCCCGATATTTATACACAATAAAATATGGAACGTTTAAGACATCTTGTAAAAATTTGGGAATTTTTGGAATAATTTAACTATTTTATTTAAAACGTCCGAAAACAGCCGGTTTTGAATATTAATGATGAATTGATATAAGTTGTGACCTTGCGTGTCTAAATGTCGAGTATGCTATCCGTGAATGATCTAACATGTTATATAGGTTATGTGTATTATCGTATGTTTGATTTTGAGTGGGGAATGGATGGGAAACTTGGATGGGCATAAACCGTTAAAACAATGCATGTTATGTGATAGATACGTGTAGGAACTTTGTGTTCTATTTGAAAGCCACTAAATGACTAACTGGTAAATTATATTAGGACGTGATTGACCGACCTTGACTGTTAGCTATATTGAGAATCTAACCGACCAAACCGAGGTGAGTTCACACATTTTCTAAGGCATGGGATTCCCGGTGGTTTGGGAATGGGTTAAAGAATTTAAAACTGAATCTACATATCCTCCTTGGGTAGGATATGTACGGCCATCCTCCTTGGGTAGGATGCCAATATTACTCCTGCGTATTCTCCTTGGGTAGAACTACGTACGTTCGTCCTCCTTGGGTAGGACAACAACCTTACAACTTACTAGACAAAACTCTATCATAAGTCCCTCATTTTTATATCGACTTAATCGCCGAGGCCAATGGCGAGCGGGTCATTAGTTAATAGCGCTATTAGGTTTAACAAACCTCACACCGTGCCAGTCGGACGGGCGTGTACTAATGGACTATGGCAAACCATCAGTGATGATAGACACTGATGTAGGGCACAACTTACTTGCGTAGTAGTCGATACCATACGGTCTAGTAGTTCACATGGGGAAGCCCCCACTAATCATGAACAGGGTATGGGTAATAAAGAATGAACTGGTTAAACTTTCTTTCAACTACGGGGTAACCCCCACGACAATTACGCCAACGAAAGACAAACCACGTTTTCGGAAAACAACTTAAAACTAAACAACCAAACGTGAACTCACTCAACTTTGTTGTTGACTCGTTGTTACATGCCTTACAGGTCTTTAAATGCTTGGAGCTTGCATATGGAGGTGGCCGTTGTGGGATGCGAACTGATATGTCCCGTATTTAATGAATAAACTTTATGAACTTATTAAACCTACGTTTTAAACTTATGAACCATGGACTATGGACTATGTTTTGAACTTATGTTCTATGCTTCCGCTGTTTAACCTAAAATCGGTTTACTTCCCTTTGGTCACCAACCGTATTGTATTTGGTTTTAATTACTTAATTATGTTGTTCGATATGATTGGTGGCTCGATCCTGGTCATGTCACGCCTCCAAGCGGTGGTACTCCGCATGGTGGATTTTGGGGGTGTGACAGATTGGTATTAGAGCCATTGGTTATAGTGAACTTGGTTTTAAAATGGGAAAAGATTTTTGATAAAACCAGACTATAACCTGTACAGTGCTCAATGATCCACAACGACGCTTCGCTCCACGTGCAAGACTCGACACCATAAGTGGTATGATTTATGTTATATTGTCGGTTAGATAGCTCACACTGTGCATTAGTTAACGTGATAACTTCTACTTGAACCTTGTGTGCTTACTCTCTACTGTCGTCCCACACTTACGCACTTTCATGACACTTTTCTCACTTACGTTGCTTCGTGATGAAGATCATGAGCGGACGCGGAGGACGTATCAACCTCACTCAAGCCCAGTTGACGGCTCTGATCAACGAACGAGTCGCTGAGGCACTCGCAGCTGTTCCTGCAGGAGGTATAACCTGCTACTCCGACCAATCTTAGAACGTTTAGATCCCACCTTCGCAAATCAACCCTCGTGCCTAACCTTGTCATTTATTCTCGCACCATAGGTCAACATGCTCAGCCTCCTGTGTGCACATTCAAAACCTTCATGGATTGCCGACCAAGCACTTTCAGCTGCACAGAAGGTGCTGTAGGCCTTCTTCACTGGTTCGAGAAGCTCGAGTCTGTTTTCGAGATGTGTGATTTGTGACAACTCGAACTTTAGGCTTGCCTTGATGTAACGTTACGTGCTTATGTGACATTTTCAACTAATGGATGTTATGTGATTTATTGAATGTCGTTATGTGCTTAGTGTTTTACGTGTTTGCATATTAATCGAGCCAAACCCGATTGCACATTATAACCGGTCACACAAGCCCTTTGGGCCACACCTTGTTCACGGACCCATTAGGTAACCGAGTGGGCTCGGCCCACTCCCACTATGCGCAAACAACAAACACTTAGGGACTTGGTTCTTTTCTCAATTGTTACAATTCACATCACACACACAAGAACCCTAAGAGCTCTCATTCTCTCTCCCTCGTCTCCTCTTAGAACCAGCCGAGACCTTTTCATCCTGCATTCCGGTAAGTGTTTCACTAATGACTAGTATCATACTTGATGTTGTTAGTAATCGGACTATATGATCGGTTAGGATTATGTTAGTTTTCGGTTGATATGTGTATGATATGCGTGTACATGATAAACGGATTGATGTTACTATCTTTGTTATTGGTCTTGTTGTAATTCAGATTGTATGATTAAAACCGGGTAAAATACTAATCGGCTATTTTGTATTGTTTAATCGGATACGTTGATATGATTCTTGAATGCATGATCTAGTCTAATCGGGTATGATGTTGTTTGATAACCGGCTGTGATTAAAGAATTAGGTTGCATGCTAGTATGATGATATGGTTATGAATCGGGTTAGTTTTGATGCTGTTCTTGAACATGATATGAACAGGTTGAATGTGTTTTGAAACTGATTAAATTATGAGTTTGATCTGATTTCCGAAACTGCCAAACTTGTTTGCTGAATTTACGGAAGTGATTGGGATTGAATTTAGGAAATCAGGAAAATCAGTTACACACTGGGTTGCGACTCAGATTGCGAGTCGAAACCTCATGGTCACGACTCGAGACCACAACAGCACAAGCCGAGACCATGGTTGCGAGTCCCGTTGCGACTCGTAACCGGACCATGATGAGCCGAAATCACCATTGCGACTCGCAACCTCCTGTTGCGACTCGTAATCTCCTGCTGTGACTCGTAACTCCCGGTTGCGACTCGAGATCGCCGGTTGCGACTCGAGATCACCTTTGCACGTACATCTGTTTGGGCCTACACTGTCACGGGCCCAACCGTTTGGGCCAAATAATTGAATTTGTGAACTGTTTGTTATTGGACTAGTATGCGTTTACTATTTGGGCCGGGTTATGTTGGGCCAGGGTTAACACGCACAAGTATGCTCTTGACTGCTAATTGGACTGCTTATCTGTTTGGGCCGACTACTTGGACTCGTTACATAATTTGAACTGCTGATACGTTTATGTGATTTGCCATGATCGTACTCGATACCATGTGTGATACAAATGTGCTATATACGAACCTGACTTGTATAATAACCATGATAGGACGTGGTTGACCATTTACTTGCTACCTGTACTCTTTGTGTATCTGCCGAGCAAACCAAGGTGAGTTCACACAGCCAAGGCATGGGATTCCCGGGTTGGGAATTGGGTTGGATATGTTGATATTGAAAGAGTTACTCGTACTTACGCATTCACTAGACTATAGACCATCGTCCTCAGGGTAGTCAGGACACGTTACGTAAAGCCTACGTAACCCAGTATTTGCCATTTGTCTCCCGGGTCGGGAGGACACGTTACGTAAAGCCTACGTAACCCAATACCTTCTACTGTCTTCTGGGTCGGAAGGACACGCTGCGTAAAGCCTACGTAGCCCCCACGCGTACTATGTCCTCGGGGAAGGGCACGTCACGTAAAGCCTACGTGACCCTGTACGTTTTCCTGTTCTCGGTAAAGAAGAACACATGGTCGGAAGTTAGTCTAGTAAGTACCGTTAATGAGAAGCCCTCATTAGCCAGGATAAACATGGGAAGCCCCCACCAGAAATATGAACACAAGATTTGGGAAGCCCCTACCTTTAGTACACACTAGTCTGGGAAACCCCCACTAGTTAAACCTGCACACTATACTATGAACTTACTGTGAACTCGCTCAACTAGTTTGTTGATTATTTGCTGCATGCCTTGCAGGACCTTAGGTACATTATGGAGCTTGCACAGGGAGGAGCAGGTCGTTGTGGGATATGGATCATGAACATTATCTGAACTTATAACTATTTTGAGATTTTATACTATGCTTCCGCTATTTAAACGATGTTTGGTTTGGAAACATCAGTCATGTCATGATGAGTTACATTATTTGCTTTTATTAATAAATGCTGTCACACCCCCAAAATCCACCTGCGGAGTATCACCGCTTGGGAGCGTGACTGACCAGGATCAAGCCACCAATCGTATTGAACATGCTTTTAATAATAAGTAAAATAAATGAAAACCATCCATTCAATACAAAAGGTGATCAAACAAATCATCGTTTCAAAATGTAGCGGAAGCATAGTAAATAAACCAGTAGTAGTTAACAGTTTTAAGTGTCATAATAGTTTAACAGAAAAGTCACGATCCTTGTCCACAACGACCCGCTTCTCCAGTGCAAGCTCCAAGTACCTAACGATCTGCAAGGCATGTAACAGAATGATCAACAAACTAGTTGAGCGAGTTCACAGAAAGTAAATGCGTAATAGTAAGTTCGTTTGTAACAGGTGGCTCTACTGGGCCGATTGTATGTTCTATTGGTGGTGGTGTTCCACGTTACTGGTGGTGGTGTTCCACGTTACTGGTGGTGGTGTTCCACGTTACTGGTGGTGGTGTTCCACGTTACTGGTGGTGGTGTTCCACGTTACTGGTGGTGGTGTTCCACGTTGTATAACCACTAGACTACTCGTAACTATAGGTATCCTTCACAACCGAGGATAGTAAAGTGGTAGTCTAGTCATAGTGTCAATAGAGTATCTAATCAACCTTTCAATCCCATTCCCAACACCCCGGGAAATCCCATGCCTTGGTAAGAGTGTGAACTCACCTTGGTTTGCTCGGTATGCTAGGTTATGCACTCACAGGTAATTAATCACGTCCTATAGTATGCACGTATAACAAATCAGTTCATGCTCGCAATGATACGCATGCAATTCAATGTTCACATAACAGTTAGTTTGCATATCGGCACAACACGTATTATTTCACATTGAATCATCAGTTAGTGTGCACGAATACAATTATTAACATTCATTCCCAAGCATGGCATGCCAAATAAATCAAACATATGTTCCATTATTCAAAGCATAAACCCTATTATCTTTCGACACATTACAGATCTTTCAACAAACAGTTTACACAATTATCCTTCGACTCATATATGATCTTTCGACCAACAGTTTTCACAATTATCATTCGGACCAAGTATTATGTTTCGAACTCTATGCCATCTTTCGACCATATCTATCTTTCGGTTCATATGTTATCTTTCGTCAAAGCTATCCTTCGGTCCCAACGACTATCTTTCGAGTAGCAAGTAACAACAATGATTCATCACATACTCAATCATGCATTACACAAAAGTCAAACTCATATACCCTAATGGCCGACCAATATTATTAATATCATGATATGATTGGACCGAAATTGACACAAACAATTTGATTTTAATATTTAATACTCATGCAATACAATACTGACAATTCAATATATTAAGCACATGATCAGATCTCACAATAGCCGACAAGTATGTGTCTTGTTTCCATGTTTCCATTGGACCAAATGATCATAACCTAAGCTTCTCATTGGACCAACAAGTAGCCACATGAGTTATCAATTCCCTAGCAATAATGATTATTTCAAATCGGCAGTTCCTCATTCCAACCATTGTCCACCGATTTGACCCCCCCTATCCCGATATCAATAAGCACCCCATGTTGCTTTCTAGCCGACAATCCATGTGGTGTTCCGTGTTATCAAGAAAAGTCATGGCAGTCATGTTATTGAACCAAAGGATACGGTGCAAGCATAATACAAATATATACAAACAATTAACAAATAAAAATCATGTGCAAGCATATTCACTAACCTGATAATGATTTACCAGAATGCAGATGTCGAGGGAATTAGAGTTTCAATAAGAAGAGGCTGCCGTCCAAAATAGAGGGTTGAGGAAGTAGGGTTTGCAAAAAGGGTTGTGACATCTTATAAATCATGCACGCAAATAATGAGGAGGAGACTGGGCTCGGTTTTGGCCTCGTAGTCATTTGGGCCCAGAACACCAATGCAATAATCAAACGAGTCCACAAATATGCAATTCATAAAATAATCAAACAATTCGTATAATGGTAGGCTTCGGATAAATCTTTTGTGTTTTGCAGGCTATGCGAATCACACACAAATTATGTGTGTGTATACGATGTAGAGGAGGGCCGGGCCCCTATTTGAATGTGGGTCGAGTACAGATTGAGCAATTGAGTGCGGCCCAAGGGTTTTATGCAACACGATCTATACATACATACACAATTCGCATAATGCATAACATATCATTCAATTAAATCAACGCATCACAAAGTCACGTAACGTTCAAACATGTTACACTAAACACAAAGATAGGTTCTGAAATACGAGTTGTCACATTATCCCCAACTTGGAAGAAATTTCGTCCCGAAATTTAGCATGCGGTTACTGAGGAAGCTAGGTAAGTTGTATCGTTTACTGGTTTTCCTGGGGTGTCACATCATCCCCCCGTTGATTTGGAATTTCGTCCCGAAATTCCGCAGTAGTAGCTTCAGACTCAGTAGTGGTTGCATTGGTTTCGAATCGCTGGGGGTACTTTTCTGTCATCTGGTCTTCGCGTTCCCAGGTGTACTCTGAGCCACGACGGGAGTTCCAACGAACTCGAGCAAGAGGGATTCTCTTGTGTTTGAGGACCTTCACATCTCGGTCCGTGATCTCAACTGGTTCCTCGACGAACTACAACCGCTCGTCGATAGTGAGTTCCTTAAAAGGAGTTATGAGGGTCTCATCTGACAGACACTTCTTCAGATTCGACACGTGGAATACGTTGTGAACTGCACCGAGTTCAGCTGGTAGGTTTAGCTTGTAGGCCACTTTGCCTATTTTCTCAATGGTCTCGAACGGTCCGCCATACCGCGGATTTAGTTTGCCCCGTTTGCCACACCCTTCCAGGGTGAGACTTTAAGTAAAACCCGGTCCCCGACCTGAAATTCCCATGGCTTTCTACGCTTGTCCGCGTAGGCTTTCTGACGGTCGCGTGCTGCCGTCATGCGTTGTCATACGTGTGCAATTCGTTCAGTAGCGTCAACTACCATTTCTGGTCCTGTAATCTGACTATCCCCCACCTCTGCCCAACAGAGAGGTGACCGGCATTTACGTCCGTACAATGCCTCGAATGGAGCGGCTTGTTTGCTGGTATGGTAACTGTTATAGCTCTGTCGCGAATCGTGCATCTCGATCGGTGGATATGGAGATGGGCACCCCGTGCCTAGAAACAACTTCTTTAAGATGGATGTCTGCGGGAGTGGAGAACTTATCCGTTTCCTTTACAGCCAGGAAATGTGCAGACTTGGTGAGTCGATCCACGATCACTCATGTAGTATTATTCCCACGCTGGGATCTAGGTAAGCTCGTAACAAAAATCCAGGGAAATCTCTTCCCATTTCCACTGTGGTATCCCGAGTTGCTGAAGTAAGTCTGAGGGTTTCTGGTATTCTGTCTTGACTCTCGCACAAGCCAATCATTTGTAATGTGGGCCTTCATGCTAGGCCACCAATATGTAGTCCTAATGTCGTGGTACATTTTATCCGACCCTGTATGTACCGAGTAGCGAGACTTGTGTGCTTCATCCCTCACAAGTTCGCGTAGATCGCCATAGAGAGGGACCCAAATCCGGCCCGTTACATAGTAGGCGCCGTCTTCCTTTTGTTCCATTTGTTGTCGTGAGCCGCGTAAGGCTTCAGCCTTGACGTTTTCGGGCTTCAATGCTTCTATCTGAGCATTTCGTATCTGTGCAGGAAGGCTAGACTGGATCGTGAGCTATAGCGCTCGCACGCGCCGAGGTAAAGTGTTTTTCCGACTGAGAGCGTCAGCCACAACATTGGCTTTGCCTGGATGGTACTTGATGGCGCATTCGTAGTCGTTCAGAAGTTCAACCCATCTCCGTTGACGCATATTTAAATCCTTTTGCTTAAGAATATGCTCGAGACTCCTGTGATCGGTGTAAATCGTGCACCTGGTACCGTACAGGTAGTGTCGCCATATCTTAAGCGCGAAAACAACAGCTCCCAGCTCTAAATCGTGCGTCGTGTAGTTCCGTTCATGAATCTTGAGTTGGCGCGAGGCATAAGCATTGGCCTTGTCGTGCTGCTTTAACACACATCCAAAACCCTGTATGGATGCATCAAGTATACTACAAAATCGTCCGTGCCCTCTGGCAATGGGAGAATAGGTGCGCTGCAAAGCCTATCCTTAAGGTACTGGAAAGCAGCCTCCTGGGGTTCTCCCCAGCGATAGGTGACACCCTTCTGTGTCAGTAACGTAAGCGGCTGAGCAATCTTGGAGAAGTCGTTTATGAACCGTCGATGGTATCCTGCCAAACCCAAGAATTGGCGTATTTCTGTTGGTGTATGCGGTGCTGGTCTGTTCCTGATCGAATCTATCTTGGATGGATCAACATGAATCCCATCCTTGTTCACCACATGGCCTAAGAAGTGGACTTCACGTATCCAGAAGTCGCATTTAGAAAACTTGGCGTATAATTGTTCCTTTCGGAGGAGTTTCAAGATAAGACGTAAGTGCTGCTCGTGCTCCTCCTGACTCTTGGAGTAGATCAGAATGTCGTCGATAAAGACAATAACGAACTTGTCAAGATAAGGTTTGCGCACCCTGTTCGTAAAGTCCGTAAATACGGCAGGTGTGTTCAATAATATCAAACCATCCATCACATCAAACATAAAATATAGTAGTTAAAATAATTCATAAAACCCAAGACATTTGATGTTCAAACCAAACTTTGTTCGAATAGCGGAAACATAATAATGAAAAACCCAAAAAGAAGTTATAAGTTCAATTAGCGTTCATTGCGTCTCCTCCTCCTAACATGAAAACTCGACCTCTTGCCTCGTTGCCATTGTTATTGTTGTTTCCCCCGTTGTTGTCGTTGTTCCCGTTGCCCTGGTTATTGTTGTGGTTCTGATTTTGGTTCAACTGAGGGCAATCGCGTTTGTAGTGTCCTTCTGCCCCACACTGGAAACATCCCCGGTTTCCACGCTGTGGTTGCTGCTGCTGGTTCTGTGGAGCTGGCGGTGGGAGTTGCTGGTTCTGATTTGCAGGCCGTGGACTCCTACAGTCTTTGGCCTCATGACCCATCTTGAGGCATCTTTGACAACGAACCTTATTACACTGGCCACTGTGATGTTTGTTGCAGGTGTTACACTTCGGAAGGTTTCCTCGATACCCTCCCTGTCTGTGGCTGCTAGAGGAGTGCTGACTGGGACTCTGATAACTGTCTGTCTTTCGCTGCTGGGCTTGTGACTGTACTGATGCTGACCCCTTGCTAGAATCCCCATCCCACTTTCTCTTACTTTCACTGGGAGTAGCAAGTGTAGTAGAAGCAGTAGCGGTAGCAGTAGCACTGACACGCTTAGGCAGTTTATTCTGTTCCACTGCCTGATCGGTGATGCGATGAGCGAGACGCTGGATTTCCTGGATGTTGTTGAGGTTAGCCGAGGTAACGTGGCTCTGTATTTCTGGTGCCAAACCTTTGAGATACAACTCAATACGCTTGTATGGGGGGTCCACCATAGTTGGACATAACACAGCCAACTCATTCGATCTCTTGGTGTAAGCTTCGATTTCCGAACCAACCATTTTCAAGTTATACAACTCGTCCTCCAACTTGTGAATGTCTTCTCTAGTGCAGTATTCCCTCTTGATCAGTTCTTTGAATTCATTCCAGGGTGTGGCGTTAGCAGCTGCCAACCCTAAGATCTGCACTTGTGCGTTCCACCAAGTGAGCGCAATCCCTTCAAGTGTGCCAGTGGCGAACTTCACCCTGCGAGCCTCAGGGCATTCACACATTTCGAAAACCGACTCGAGCTTTTCAAACCAGTGGAGGAGTCCAACTGCTCCCTCCGTGCCACTGAACGAGCTAGGACGACAATCCATGAAATTCTTGAATGTGCACCCAGGTTGTTGCTGAGCGGGTTGACCTGCTTGGGCGGCTGCAACTGCCGCAGCAACGAGAGCCTCTAGCTGGGCTTGAGTCATGGTAATTCGTGCGGCCATTTATCTTCACATCAAAGGCAACATAAGTGAGAAAGGTTCGCGAATAGTGCGATGACAGAAGAGTGTAAGCACATAAGTATTCTCATGCAATGACAAGTTGTGAGCAAGGTAATGTAAGCATACTACGAGCAAAGTTCTATGCAAATTCTAGCATGTAGGCAATAAACATAAACCTTATTACCTAGGAAGTTGAGTCTTGCACGTGGAGCGAAGCGTCGTTGTGGATCGTTGAGAGCACTGTTCTAGTTATAGTCTGGTTTTAATAAAAACGTTTTCCTTGCATTAAAACCAAGTTCTCTATAACCAATGGCTCTGATACCAATCTGTCACACCCCCAAAATCCACCTGCGGAGTATCACCGCTTGGGAGCGTGACTGACCAGGATCAAGCCACCAATCGTATTGAACATGCTTTTAATAATAAGTAAAATAAATGAAAACCATCCATTCAATACAAAAGGTGATCAAACAAATCATCGTTTCAAAATGTAGCGGAAGCATAGTAAATAAACCAGTAGTAGTTAACAGTTTTAAGTGTCATAATAGTTTAACAGAAAAGTCACGATCCTTGTCCACAACGACCCGCTTCTCCAGTGCAAGCTCCAAGTACCTAACGATCTGCAAGGCATGTAACAGAATGATCAACAAACTAGTTGAGCGAGTTCACAGAAAGTAAATGCGTAATAGTAAGTTCGTTTGTAACAGGTGGCTCTACTGGGCCGATTGTATGTTCTATTGGTGGTGGTGTTCCACGTTACTGGTGGTGGTGTTCCACGTTACTGGTGGTGGTGTTCCACGTTACTGGTGGTGGTGTTCCACGTTACTGGTGGTGGTGTTCCACGTTACTGGTGGTGGTGTTCCACGTTGTATAACCACTAGACTACTCGTAACTATAGGTATCCTTCACAACCGAGGATAGTAAAGTGGTAGTCTAGTCATAGTGTCAATAGAGTATCTAATCAACCTTTCAATCCCATTCCCAACACCCCGGGAAATCCCATGCCTTGGTAAGAGTGTGAACTCACCTTGGTTTGCTCGGTATGCTAGGTTATGCACTCACAGGTAATTAATCACGTCCTATAGTATGCACGTATAACAAATCAGTTCATGCTCGCAATGATACGCATGCAATTCAATGTTCACATAACAGTTAGTTTGCATATCGGCACAACACGTATTATTTCACATTGAATCATCAGTTAGTGTGCACGAATACAATTATTAACATTCATTCCCAAGCATGGCATGCCAAATAAATCAAACATATGTTCCATTATTCAAAGCATAAACCCTATTATCTTTCGACACATTACAGATCTTTCAACAAACAGTTTACACAATTATCCTTCGACTCATATATGATCTTTCGACCAACAGTTTTCACAATTATCATTCGGACCAAGTATTATGTTTCGAACTCTATGCCATCTTTCGACCATATCTATCTTTCGGTTCATATGTTATCTTTCGTCAAAGCTATCCTTCGGTCCCAACGACTATCTTTCGAGTAGCAAGTAACAACAATGATTCATCACATACTCAATCATGCATTACACAAAAGTCAAACTCATATACCCTAATGGCCGACCAATATTATTAATATCATGATATGATTGGACCGAAATTGACACAAAAAATTTGATTTTAATATTTAATACTCATGCAATACAATACTGACAATTCAATATATTAAGCACATGATCAGATCTCACAATAGCCGACAAGTATGTGTCTTGTTTCCATGTTTCCATTGGACCAAATGATCATAACCTAAGCTTCTCATTGGACCAACAAGTAGCCACATGAGTTATCAATTCCCTAGCAATAATGATTATTTCAAATCGGCAGTTCCTCATTCCAACCATTGTCCACCGATTTGACCCCCCCCTATCCCGATATCAATAAGCACCCCATGTTGCTTTCTAGCCGACAATCCATGTGGTGTTCCGTGTTATCAAGAAAAGTCATGGCAGTCATGTTATTGAACCAAAGGATACGGTGCAAGCATAATACAAATATATACAAACAATTAACAAATAAAAATCATGTGCAAGCATATTCACTAACCTGATAATGATTTACCAGAATGCAGATGTCGAGGGAATTAGAGTTTCAATAAGAAGAGGCTGCCGTCCAAAATAGAGGGTTGAGGAAGTAGGGTTTGCAAAAAGGGTTGTGACATCTTAT